>NC_092764.1:83550882-83728382 GCF_047496795.1 Chiloscyllium punctatum | reverse complement strand
ATGAACCCAGCCTGACACTCACTGTTGTCAACGCACTGTCCCCAGCCTCACCTTCACTGTCATCCAAAACTGCCCCCAGCCTGACCCTCACCACCGCCCAACATTGCCCCAGCCTAAACCTCACCACCGTCTAAAACCGCCCACAGCCTAACCCTCACCGCCATCCAGCAGCGCCCCCAGTGAGACCCGCACCGCTATCCACAAACTGCTCCCAGCCTGACCCTCAACGCCGCCCACTCACTGACCCCAGCCTGACCCTCAACGCCGTCCTCACGCCACCCCCAGACTGACCCTTACTGCTTTCCACACACTGCCCCCAGCCTGACCCTTCAGTGCTGTCCACACATTGCCACCAGCCTGACCCTCACTGCCGTCCACACACCGTCCGAAGTCTGACCCTCACTTCTGTCCATACACCGCCCCCAGCCTGAACCTCACCGCCATCCAAGTTCCGCCCCCAGCCTGACCCTTACTGCCGTACACACATCACCACCACCCTTACTCTCAATGCCGTCCACGACTTGCCCACAGACTGACCCTGACCTCGTCCGCACACTGCCCCCAGCCTGACACTCAATGCCGTCCACACACTGCACCCAGCCTGACCCTCACTACCATCCATACACTGCCCCCAGACTTACCCTCACTGCTGTCCACACACCGCCCCAAGTCTGAACCTCACCGCTGTCCATATGCTGCCCCCTGCCTGACCCTCACTGCTGCACCCACCCTGCCCCCAGTCTTACCCTCACTGCTGTCCAGGCACCGTCTCCAGCCTGACCCTCACCGCTGTCCACACTATGCCCCTCAGCCTCACCCTCACTGCCATTTAACATGGCCCCCAACCTGACCCTTACCGCCACCCACGCATAGCCCCCAGCCTGAATCTCACTACCATCCACACACCGCCCCCAGCCTGACCCTCACCCCTGTTCACACAACTCGCCCATCATACCTCTCACTGCCACCCACACACTGCCGCCATTCTGACCCGCAACGCCATTCAACACAGCCCACAGCCTGACCCTCACCGCCGTCCCCTCACCCCCCCAGCATGACCCTCACTGCCGTCACCACACTGTTACCAGCCTGACACCTACGGCCGTCCAACACTGCTCTCAGTCTGACCAACACCGCCGTCCAATACTACCCCCAACCACAATCTCACAACCATCCAACACTGCCCCAAGCCTGACCCTCACCACCGTCTAACACCGACCCCAGCCTAACCCTCACTATGGTCCAATAACGCCCCCAGCCTGACACACACGGCCGTCCAATACTGCCACCAGCCTGACCCTTACTGCCGTCCAACATTGCTCACATCCTGACTCTCACTACCGCCCCACATGCAGCCACCAGCCTGACCCTCAATTACGTCCACTCACCACCCCCAGCCTGACCCTCAACGCCACCAACACCACCCCCTGCCTGACCCTCACCACCATCCAACATTGCCCACAGCCTGACTCTCACTGCCACCCACACACAGCCCCAAGCCTTACCCTGAACACCGCCCACATACTGCCCCATCTTGACCCTTGAAGCATTGTGGACACCACACCCAGCCTGATCCTCACGCCGTTTAACACTACCTCCATTCTGACCCTCACCACCATTCAACACCGCCACCATTCAGGCCCTCACCACCGTCCACACACCGCCCCCAGCCAGATCCTCACCGCCGTCCACAGACTTCCCCAGCCTGATCCTCACCACCATCCACACAGCGCCTCCAGCCTGAAACTCACTTCTCTCCATCATTGGCCACAGACTGACCCTCACCGCTGCCCACACACCGCCTAGACCCTGACTCTCACCACCGTCCATATACCACTACCAGCCTGACCATCACCACCATCAACACACAGCCCCCAGCCTGACCCTCACTACTGTCCACACACCGCCACCAGCCTGACCATCACCACCATCAACACACAGCCCCCAGCCTGACCCTCACTGCTATGCACACACAGCCGTCAGCCTATCCCTTACTGCCGTCCACACACCACCATCAGCCTGACCCTCAATACCGTCCACACACCGCCCCCAGCCTGACCCTCAGTGCCGTCCACACACCGTGCTAGTCTGACCCTCACTGCTGTCCACACCCCGTCCTCGTCTGACCCTCACTGCTCTCCACACACTGCCTCCAGCCTGACCCTCGCTGCTGCCCACACACTGCCCCCAGCCTGACCCTTACTGCCGTCCATACAGCGTCCCCAGCCTGACCCTCACCCCATCCACACACCGCCCCCAGACTGACCCTCACCGCCGTTCAACACCGACCCAAGCCTGACCCTCACCCTGTCCATCACTGCCCCCAGACTGACCATTATCGTCGTCCAACACTGACCCCAGACTAAACATCACCACCATCCTACATTGACCCAAGACTAAACATCACCACCGCCCAACACCGCCTCCAGCCTAACCCCCACCACTGTCTAAAACCACCCTCAGCCTAATCCTCACCATCGTCCAATAACACCCCCAGCCTGCCCTCATCACCATCCAACACCACCGACTGCCTGACCCTCACCGCCATCCAGCATTGCCCCACAGCCTGACTCTCACTGCCACTTACACACGGAGACCACCCTGTCCCTCAACACCAACCACACACCGCCCCAGCCTGACCCTCAATGCCACCCCCATACCGCCCCCAGCCTGAACCTCATCGCTGTCCAACATTGCCTGATGAAGGGCTCATGCCTGAAACGTCGATTCTCCTGTTCCTTGGATGATGCCTGACGTGCTGAGACGTGGCTTCATGGGGACAGGGCCTGGGAAATGAATATTCAAGGCTACACGTGCTATCGTAAGGACAGACTGACGGGCAGAGGGGGTGGGGTGGCCTTGTTGGTAAGGGAGGATATTCAGTCTCTTGCGCGGGGGGACCTAGAGTCAGGGGATGTAGAGTCAGTGTGGATAGAGCTTCGAAACACTAAGGGTAAAAAGACCCTCATGGGAGTCATCTACAGGCCCCCAAACAGTAGTCTGGATGTCGGATGTAAGTTGAATCAGGAGCTGAAATTGGCTTGTCGCAAAGATGTTACTACAGTTGTTATGGGGGATTTTAACATGCAGGTAGACTGGGAGAATCAGGATGGTATCGGGCCCCAAGAAAGAGACTTTGTGGAGTGCCTCAGAGATGGATTTTTAGAGCAGCTGGTGCTGGAGCCGACCAGGGATAAGGCGATTCTGGATCTGGTATTGTGTAACGAACCAGAATTGGTCAGTGACCTCAAAGTAAAGGAGCCATTGGGAAGTAGTGAACATAATACAATAAGTTTCAATCTGCAATTTGAGAGGGAGTGGGTACAATCGGAATTGACAATATTTCAGTTGAATAAAGGGAAATATGGAGCTATGAGGGAGCAACTGGCCAAAGTTCAATGGTGCAATACCTTAACAGGGAACACCATGGAGGAACAATGGCGGATATTTCTGTGTATAATGCAGAAGTTGCAGGATCAGTTCATTCCTAAAAGGAAGAAAGATCCCAGGAGGAGACATGGGCGGCCGTGGCTGACGAGGGAAGTGAAGAAACATATAAAGTTAAAAGAGAAAAAGTATAACTTAGCGAAGATAAGTGGGAAAACTGAGGACTGGGAAGCTTTTAAAGAACAACAGAGGATTAGTAAGAAGGAAATACGCAGAGAAAAAATGAGGTACGAAGGTAAACTGGCCAAGATTATAAAGGAGGATAGTAAAAGCTTTTTTAGAAATCGTGGATGCGCTGGTGATTATTTTCCAGAGTTCAATAGAATAGGGGTCGGTTCCTGAGGATTGGAGGGCGGCTAATGTTGTGCCACTTTTTAAGAAGGGTGGGCGGGAGAAAGCAAGAAATTATAGACCAGTTAGTCTGACCTCAGTGGTGGGAAAGATGCTTGAGTCTATTATAAAGGATGAAATTACGGCACATCTGGATAATAGTAACAGGATAGGACAGAGTCAGCATGGATTTATGAAGGGGAAATCATGCTTGACTAATCTTCTTGAATTTTTTGAGGATGTAACTCGGAAGATGGACGAGGGAGATCCAGTGTATGTAGTGTACCTGGACTTTCAGAAAGCTTTTGATAAAGTCCCACACAAGAGGTTAGTGAGTAAAATTAGGGCGCACAGTATTGGGGGCAAAGTACTAGATTGGATAGAGAATTGGTTGGCTAATAGGAAACAAAGGGTAGTGATTAACGGCTCCATTTCGGAATGGCAGGCAGTGACCAGTGGGGTACCGCAGGGATCCGTGCTGGGACCGCAGCTTTTTACAATATATGTAAATGATATAGAAGATGGTATCAGCAATAACATTAGCAAATTTGCTGATGATACAAAGCTGGGTGGTATAGTCAAATGTGATGAGGATGTTAGGAGATTACAGGGTGACCTGGACAAGTTAGGTGAGTGGGCAGATGCATGGCAGATGCAGTTTAATGTGGATAAATGTCTGGTTATCCACTTTGGTGGCAAGAACAGGAAGGCAGATTACTACATCAATGGTATCAAATTAGGTAAAGGGGCTGTTCAGAGAGATCTGGGTGTTCTTGTCCACCAGTCAATGAAGGCAAGCATGCAGGTACAGCAGATCGTGAAGAAGGCTAATATCATGCTGGCCTTCATAACAAGAGGAATTGAGTATAGAAGCAAAGAGGTGCTTCTGCAGCTGTACAGGGAACTGGTGAGACCACACCTGGAGTACTGTGTACAGTTCTGGTCTCCAAATTTGAGGAAAGACATTCTGGCTATTGAGGGAGTGCAGCGTAGGTTCACGAGGTCAATTCCTGGAATGGCAGGATTGCCTTACACGGAAAGACTGAAGCGACTGGGCTTGTATACCCTTGAGTTTAGAAGACTGAGAGGGGATCTGATTGAAACGTATAGGATTATGAAAGGATTGGACACTCTGGCAGGAGGAAACATATTTCCGTTGATGGGGGAGTGCCGAACCAGAGGACACAACTTAAAAATACAGGGTAGACCATTTAGGACAGAGATGAGGAGAAACTACTTCACCCAGAGAGTGGTGGCTGTGTGGAATGCTCTGCCCCAGAGGGCAGTGGAGGCCCAGTCTCTGGATTCATTTAAGAAAGAATTGGATAGAGCTCTTAAAGATAGTGGAGTCAAGGGTTATGGAGATAAGGCTGGAACAGGATACTGATTGGGAATGATCAGCCATGATCATATTGAATGGCGGTGCAGGCTCGAAGGGCTGAATGGCCTACTCCTGCATCTATTGTCTATTGTCTATTGTCTATTGTCTATATTGTCTACTGTGCTGCGCTTTTCCAGCAACACATTTACAACATTGCCCACAGCCTGACACTCACTGCCACCCACAAACGGACCCCAGCCTGACCTTCTAAGCTGCCCACCCACAGCCCACAGCCTCACTTTGACTGCCACCCACACACAACTCCCAGCCTTACCCTCAATGCTGCCCTCATGCCACCCCCAGCCTGACCCTCACTGATGCACACGCACTGCCCCCAGCCTGACCATCACGACCGTCCACACACTAACCACAGCCTGACCCTCACAGCCATACAACACTGGCCCTCAAACTGACCCTCACAACCGTCCACACAACGCCGCCGGCCTGACATTCACTGCTGTCCACACACCACCCCCAGCCTGACCCTCACCGCCGTCCATGCACCACCTCCAGCCTGACCCTCACCACCATTCAACACCACCCTCAGCCTGACCTTTACCGCCACCCACGCACCGTCCCCAGCCTGAATCTCACTGCTGTCCACAGACCGCCCCCAGCCTTACACTCACCGCCCCCACGCCGCACCCAGCCTGGCTCTCACCGCTGCCCACAGCCGCTCCCAGCCTGATCCACACTGCCGACCACACACCGTCCCCAGCCTGACCTTCATTCCCGTTCAACACCGCCCCCAGCCTGAACCTCACCGATGTTCAACACCACGCCCAGCCTTACCCTCACTATCGTCCACACACCACGCCCAGCCTGACCCTCACTATTGTCCACACACCGCCCCCAGCCTGACCCTCACTGCCATACACGTGCAGCCCCCAGCGTGACCCTCACTGCCATCCACACACTGCCCCCAGCGTGACCCTCACTGCCATCCACACACTGCGCCCAGCCTGATCATCACCACCATCCACACTCTGGCCCAGCCTGATTCTCACTGCCTTCCACAAAATGCACCAAGCCTGTCTCTCACCACCGTCCACAAACTGACCCTCAGAGCCGACCCCAACCAGTACAACACCTCACCCCGACCGCCAACCCAGTCCAAAACTGCCCCGTTCCCCCAACCCAGTTCAACACCACCCTCTCCTTCCTCACCCACAACCCCATCCAACACTGACCCACCGTTGAACTCCTCCAATCCCCAACCCCTTTCTCGCCAGCCCAGGCCTCGCCTCTCTCTCTTGCCCCCTTTCTCTCACCCTCCCACTCTCTCGTACACACTCTCTCAATTCTGCTTTTCTCGCCCCTGTCTGTCTCTCCCCTCTCTCTCACTCTCCCCCTCTCTCTCACCGCCTCTCAGCCCTCTCTCTCTCTCTACCCTCTCTCTCTCCCCTCCCTCTCTTTCACGCTCTCTCTCTCACACTCTCTCTCCATACCGTCTCTGTCTTCCTCTCTCTCTCACTCGCCCTCTCTCTCTCTCTCGCCCCCTCTCTCTCGCCCCCCCTCACTCTCTCTCCCCCTCTGTCTCTCTCTCGCCCGCCTCACCCCCTTTCTCTCTCATCCCTTCTCACTTGGCCATCTCTCTCTCTCGTACCCTCTCTCTCCCACCGCCCTCTCTCAACCCTCTCTCACTCACACCCCCTCTCTCGCCCCCCTCTCTCTCCCACTCTCTCTCACATCCCTTTCTCGCCCCCTCTCTCTCTCACCCCCTCTCTTCTGCTCTTGTTCTCTACCCCCTCCCTCTCGCCCCCTCACTCTCTCTGCTCCCCTCTCTCGCCCCCTCTCTCTCACCCCCTCTCTGTCTCGTCCCCTCTCTCTCTTCCCCTCTCTCTCACACACCCCATCTCTCTCCCCCTGTCTCACTTATCCCCTGTCTCTCACCCCCTCTCTCTGTCCCCTTCTCTCTCTCGCCCCCTCTCTATTGCCCCTCTCTCTTGCCCCTTTCTCTCTCTCTCGCCCCCTCTTTCTCTCTCACCCCCTCTCTCTCGCCCCTTGCTCTCTCTCTCCCCTCTCTCTCTACCACCCTCTCTCTCTCACCTCTTTCTCTTGCCCCTCTCTCTCGCCCAGTCTCTCTCGCCCCTCTCTCTCTCGTCCCATCTCTCTCGCCCCCTGTCTCTCGCCCCCTCTCTCTCTCGCAACCCCCTCTCTCTCACCCCCCTCTGTCTCTCCCCTCTCTCTCACTGTCGCCTCTCTCTCTCACTCAAGCCCCTCTCTCGTGCACGCCTTCTCTCTCGCCACCTTTCTCTCTCTCTCCCTTTTCTCTCTCGCCCTCTCTCTCTCATCCCCTCTCTCTCTTGCCCCCGTCTCTCTCTCGCCCACAGTTCTCTCTCTCACACCTCTCTATCTCTTGCCCACCCCTCTCCCTCTTGCCCCTTCTCTCTCTCTCGCCCTCTCTCTCGCCCTCTCACTCGCCCCCTCTCTCTCTCTCTCGCCTCGCCCCTTTCTCTCTTGCCCCCACTCTCTCTCTCTCGCCCTCTCTCATCCTCTCTCTCTCGCCCCCTCTCTCTCACCCCTCTCTCTCTCGCCTCCTCTTTCCTGTCCCCCTCTGTCTCCCCTCTCTCTCTCCATTGCCCTTTCTCTCTCGCCCCTCTCTCTCTCTCGCCCTCTCTCTCTCCTCCCCTCTCTCTCTCGCCCCCTCTCTCTCGCCCCCTGTCTCTCGCCCTCTCTCTCTCTCATCCCCTCTTTCTGCCCCTCTCCCGCCCCCTCTCTCTCTCGCCACCCCCGCCCTCTCTCTCGTCCCCTCTCTCTCTCTCACCCCCTCTCTCTATCACCCTTCTCTCTTTCTCACCTCCCTCTCTCTCGTCCCCCCTCTCTCTCTCTCGCCCCTCTCTCTCTCGCCCCCCCTCTCTCTCTCTCTCTCCCGCTCTCTCTCGCTCTCATTCTCCCTCTCTTGCTCTCGCCTCCCTCTCTCTCTCTCGCCTCCTCTCTCTCTCTCTCACCCCTCTATCTCTCTCGGCCCCCCTCGCTCTCTCGCCACCCCCTCTCTTTCTCTCGCCCCTTTCTCTCTTGATGCCCCGTTCTCTCTCTCGCTCTCTCTCGACCTCTCTCTCGCCATCTCCCTCTCTCTCGCCCCCCCACCCTAGTCTTGTCCCACCTCTCTCCCTGCCTCGCCCTCTCTCGCCCTGTCTCTTTCTCTCTATTCTGTCTCACCCCCTCTATCTCTCTAGCCCCATCTATCTCTCCTCCCTCTCTCTTCCTCACGCTCTCATTCGTCCCTCCCTCTCTTTTCCTTCTCCACTGTCTCGCTCACCTCCTTTCCTTCTATTTCTCTCATCACCTTTTCTTCTCTCTCTCTCTCTCTCCCGCACTTTCCCTTTGTCTCAACTCTCTTGCCACTCTCTTTCTCTCGCAACACACCTCTCTCTCGCTCCCTCTCTCTATCTCTCACCTGCTCTCTCTCTCGATCCCTCTCTCTCTTTCTTCCTCACCTCTTCTGTCTCTCTCTCACCCGCTCTCTCCCTCTCATCCCTCTTCATCTCTCGTACACTCTTTCTCTCCCCCTACTTGCCCCTCCTTCTCTCTATTGCTCTCACGCTCTCTTGCCCTCATGCTCTCTCTTGACCTCACGCTCTGTCTCTTGCCCCTCTCTCTCTCCTGCCTCCTTTCTCTCACCCTTTCTCTATCTTGCTCCCATCTCTCTCACACTGTCCTCTCACTCTCTCACCTCCCTCTCTCTTGATAAAGCTCTCTGACCTCACCTCTTCTCTCTCTCAGCACGTCCCTCTCTCTTGCTCCCTTTCTCTCTCGCCTTTCTTCTCTCTCTCTTTCTCCATTTCTCTCGCCCCCCCTCTCTCATCCCTCTCTCTCTCTCGCAACCCCCTCTTTCTCGACCTTTACTCTCTCTCCACCCTCTCTCTCTCTCTCTTGATCCCCCTCTCTCTCTCCCTCTTTCGACCCTCTCTGTCTCATTCCACTCTTCGACCCTCTCTCTCTTGCCCCCATCTCTCACCCGGTGTCTCTCTCTTACCCCTCAATCTCTCTCTCTCTGCCCTCTCTCTATCTTCTCCCCTATCTCTCTCGCCCCCTTTCTCTCTCTCCTGGCCCCTCTGTCTCTAGGTCTTTCTCTCTCTCACGTGCACACGCTCTCTCTCTCTCTTGCTCGCTCTGTCTCACTCCCTCACTCGATCTCTACCTTGCTCATCTCTCTCTGCACCTTCTATCACTCTCGATCCCCCTCCCTCTGTGTGTCTGTCTCCCACCCCACCTCCCTCCGTTTCTCATTGGCTGAATCTCCCTCTTCCCCCCTCCATCCCTCCCTCTCTTTCTGATACACTCTGTCTCCCTGGTTCTTCCCCTTCCCTCCGAGGTGGTGACAAAGAGTGAGTGTGCAGAAAGAGAGAGGAAGAGAAATGAGGAGAAAAAGTAGGGGAGAGGAAATGTGGACGCCAGGTTGGAGAGGGGGGAAACAGGGGGAGTTAAACCCAGCTCCTGAGCTCAGGGCACTCTGCCCTCTTCCCTGAGGACCTGGACTCGGGGATGAGTCTGTCTCTCTCCAACTCAGCTTCTCTAACACAAAGACACACAACAACATCGGTCACTCTGCTGCTCGGCACGCTTTAATCAACATTTTTATTGTTTATAAATGGAAGTGATGGATACAGTCAGTGGGATGGTGCCTTTTCTCACTGGCCCCTGAGTTGTGAGAAACATTAAAATGTTTCCCTGTAACCCCCCTGTGGGATAAGGATGAACAAACCAGCGCTACCCTCAGTCTGTTACCATAGCGACAGGCCGCTCCATTGAAACACTGAACTGAAATGAGAAAATCCCGGATGGATTGATTAATGAGGGAATTTGATTGATGGAAGGATTTGGGTGAAGGGATATTTCAGCACATTCTTCAGCTGCTGCCTGAACTTAGTCTGGGTCACGGCATAAATCGCGGTGTTTGTGCAGCAACTGAGGAGCTGCAGCATGAAGCCCAATTCCTGCATAAAGGGATGGAAATACACAGGAGTATCCACAATCCGCCACATCCGGTTCCATATAGAAAACATCATCAACGTTGACCATAACAGGATGAAATTGGCCGAGATCACAAACAGTAAAATGATGGATTTTTTTCGGTTTCTCATTTCTGTGTCAGACTGAGCGTCCCCATTGGTGTGAGTGCGGAGTCTCCTGCGGGCTCTGCTGGTCACTAAAATGTGTCTGACGGTGAGAACATTGAGCAGCAGAATCAGGAGAAATGGGACACACGGGGTTAGAATGTGGTGGAGGGACTCGAATATGACCCAGACACTGGAGAATCGAACAGCGTCTGTTACCTCACAAAACCAGGGCTCATTCATCAGCCAATACCGATCCGCGAGCATAAAATACCAGGAAATGTTCTTTAAACAGCTCAACACAGTCACTGCTCCCAGAACCACAGCCGCCGTTTTCTCACTGCAATATTTACTTTTCAGCTTCTGGCAACAAATGGCCACAAACCGATCAAAGGTGAAAGTGACGGTGAACCAGACAGAGCAGTCAGTGGCAGCATAAACCAGGACGGCGTGGATATTACACACGGGGACGGAGTCCTTCAGGAAATTAAACTGTTTCCGAAAAACAATGGGAATGTGTCTCAGGATCAGGTCGAGGATAATGACCAGGAGATCTGCCGCTGCCATGGCCCCCAGGTAACGTCTGACACATGGAGACAATCCACAATCTTTATAAAGCAGGACGTAGATGGTCATTACGTTAACTGTGAGGAAGGAAAACAAACCCGTTATCCATCAGCCTGGAGGCAAAGGGACCCGTTTGATCGGGGACCCAGTGAGATTTTCAAATGTGTCCCTGTATTCAGGGATTTATTAAAATAATTGGAGCTGGAATAACAAATGGAAAGTTCAGAGTTACTGACAAAAATGTGACATAAACCACAAGAAACCCTCCCTGCCCAAACACACAGAGACACAGCCATAAGGACAGATGGTTTCTAGAACATTCCCACACATTCGATCACTCGAGAGCAGACATAGGCCACTCCTTCCCAGTTCCTAATACGGAGGGTGGAAACGTTGCTGTCCTGAAGGATTCTCTCCCAGGTTCCTGAAGACAAACGGAGTTTGGGAATTCCTTTATTTTGGTCTAAATTGTGGTCGATCCTGTGTCGGGAAGAAATGTAAACGCAGGGAAAACGTATTCACCGTTTAACTTCCTGAGGGGCCTTCGAAGCAGTGTCTCCTTCTCCCTGGAACGGGCTCTCTTCCCTCGGGATCTTATCATTTGTTCAAATCACTAATGTTCGGCCGTTCACAAACAATGTCAGCGACAGAACGTTCCAGGGAATGTCAGTTATAGAATGCTTGGGGACAGAATGTTCTGGGGAATGTCAGTTATAGAATGTTGGGGACAGAACGTTCCGGAGAATGGCAGTTATAGAATATTGGGGACAGAACGTTCTGGGGACTGGCAGTTATAGAATGTTGGGGACAGAACGTTCCGGGGAATGTCAGTTATAGAATGTTGGGGACAGAACGTTCCGGAGAATGGCAGTTATAGAATATTGGGGACAGAACGTTCTGGGGACTGGCAGTTATAGAATGTTGGGGACAGAACGTTCCGGGGAATGTCAGTTACAGAATGCTTGGGGACAGAATGTTCTGGGGAATGTCAGTTATAGAATGTTGGGGACAGAACGTTCCAGGGAATGTCAGTTATAGAATGTCGGTGACAGAACTTTCCGGGGAATGTCAGTTACAGAATGCTTGGGGACAGAATGTTCTGGGGAATGTCAGTTATAGAATGTTGGGGACAGAACGTTCCGGGGAATGTCAGTTATAGAATGTTGGGGACAGAACGTTCCAGGGAATGTCAGTTATAGAATGTCGGTGACAGAACTTTCCGGGGAATGTCAGTTACAGAATGCTTGGGGACAGAATGTTCTGGGGAATGTCAGTTATAGAATGTTGGGGACAGAATGTTCTGGGGAATGTCAGTTATAGAATGTTGGGGACAGAACGTCCTAGGGAATGTCAGTTATAGAATGTCGGTGACAGAACTTTCCGGGGAATGTCAGTTACAGAATGCTTGGGGACAGAATGTTCTGGGGAATGTCAGTTATAGAATGTTGGGGACAGAACGTTCCGGGGAATGTCAGTTATAGAATGTTGGGGACAGAACGTTCCGGAGAATGGCAGTTATAGAATGTTGGGGACAGAACGTTCCGGGGTGGTCCTTGACCTTTCCCCCCTACCCACCCCACCAACATGATGTACTGTGCCTGGATACACTGTAACATTAATGGGGTGAGAGACAGAGGAATGGGATCACAGGAATGGGATGCAAAGGCATTGTCAGATCAGCTGAAATGGTTAGATATACCACATTCTCAATCCACCTCACAGAACCAGCCTAGGCACCATACGCCCAGAGGAGATATCTGTTCACTGTGGAACACTGCATAGGCCAGGCCAGTGTACTGCTCAGTACAGCCCAGTAATCTGTCCAGAGTGGAATACTGCACAGATTATGTCAGGGCCCTTATCTTCAAACGCAGACTAGACATCTGTGCACTATGGAAAGCTGGAATAGATGCTGGAATCCAAAGTAAAGAGGCAGGAAACCGAGAGAACGCAGCAAGCCAGGCAGCATCAGGAGGTGGAAAAGTAGACGATTCGGGTGTAACCCTTCTGCAGGAGACCCGAAACATCAAATTCTACACCTCCTGATGCTGCCTGGATTGCTGTGTTCCTCCAGTAAGTATTCAGCATGGGAAGCAGTGCAGCCCACAGCAGTGCATTGATCTATAAACCCGGACTAGATATCTGTCTAGCATGGGCAGCTGTGCAGAACACAGCAGAGCACTATTGTGTGAACCTGAAACAAATATCCACCCAGCATGGGAGCTGCACAGACCACATCAACCAGATAGTCTGACCAGCACAGCAAACTCTGTAGTGATCACCCGTGAATTAAACTGCAAACTAGGGGTAGTTACCCTCCCAGCATTTCGGAATGTGCACACCACCGCAGTGCATTGATCTGTAAACCAGGTGCAGTTACCCTCGCAGCATGTAGGACTGTGTACACCACCGCAGTGCAATGATGTGTAAACCAGGAGCTGTTACCCTCCCAGCATGTAGGACTGTGTACACCACCCCAGTGCATTTCTCAGTAACACTGTGTTAGATCCCTGCCCAGCATGGGGAAACTTGCAGCCCATGCTGGAAGTGACAGGATGTGCAGCTCCCATCAATTTACCACTCCATGTCTCCATTGTGCCATGACAAGGGCGTGCTGTGGGTGTGAACATCACTGCCAGAGAGAGATGGTGAGGGAATCAGTTTAAATATCACCACATGGGAGGCGTTTGGGAAGTTTACAGAGTGTGGGAGACTGAGTGACAGTGTCATGGATGGATGCTGGGAGGTGTTAACAGGTTTCAGAATGCTGAAATGTAGACACTTCGATTGCATCCTGGAACATAAGCCAATCTTTCCAGGAAAGATGGGAAAAAGGGATAATAGTGTGAAGTCAGGTGAGCATTTGTTCTGCAGCTTTGTCACTGTAAGTGGTTTCAACAGAATCTATGACTCATTGGGCAGATTCTGACAGTAATTTGTCTCAGTGCCATTTTAATTTAGTATGACAGAGGGATCATCCGCACGAGGCTGAGCTAGTTTCCTGGTGCTATCTTATCAAACTCACCTCAGTAACTACTCACCCCACAACATGGTGTCTCTCTCATTCAATGCCAGCCCGATTCTCCCACCCATCACGGCTGGAGGTACTCACCATCGCCCGGATGTTCCTGGATATTCCGTGATCCCTTACACTGATGTCATCTTTAAAAGGTCAATGGGCACACGGTTGAGCTTTCTGAGTTTGTAGCTGCCTACAGTTTACCCCGAGCATGGCAGATAAGGGCCAATTACACCACGGTGGGTCAACGGGGCACGGAGGTACTGGTGGATGGGTTAGTACAGAGTGTAACCACTCTCTTCCCAGAGTGGGCATCACCACCAGACACACCGAGTATGGTCTGAGCTACCCACCCAGCTCAGTGCAGTATCTGTGGACTGAAGAAATATCCAGCAATACAGGACAGGAATCAATAACCTTCCCCTCTCTGTCAGGATAAGGCCCACTGTATTCTCTCTGCTCCCTCAAACTCACTGTATATCTATTATAGCACCGACCACTGAACAAGGCACATGCACCACCACCCTTACTACTGCATGCAACACCTTCCCCCAATCTCCTCTCTCTCTCTCTCTCTCTCTCTCTCTCTGTCTCTCTCGGCTCCACTTTCCCCCTTACACAAATACCTCTGCATGGATACAACACTGTGGACTGACTCCCTCCGGACACTTCACCATGTGCCCCCTCCGCACCTTCACTTATACTAACACTAACAGCAGGTGCACTCCCTCCCACCCTCCCTTTCTCCCATTCCAGGAGAAACAGCCTGGAACAGGACAGAAAGGGCCAAACCGAGTGGTGGAGTGCCCGATATCCGTTCCCCCACTCCGCCCACGTGGAGGGGGGGGGACCATGGTAAGAGCCAGAGAGGACCTGGATGCCTCGTATGGAGATTCTGAAACATCCACGGCCCACCGACCGAGTAAGGAGCACTGTTCAGTGAAGGGCATTTCTCACTTTAAACCCACTGGCAGCTCCGTTTCCTCCAGGCACAACTTAGAAGCCGTGGCCCTGATGTCATCTCCCTTTTGTGTCGAGCTGGTACAAATGGAATCCCCACGGTCTAAATGGGCAGGAGGGTGGGCTCACAACACAGTCTCCATCACCTCCCAGGACGGGAGGACAGAGGATCCCTCCTACACCACCTCCAGTAAACAGCTCAGATACTGAAAATAATCTGTGATATTTACTGTCTCCCCACTTGTCCTGACATCTTCAATAATCTGTGTTCATATGCACCCAGCGCTCTCTGTTCCTGCAGCCCCTTTATAACGGTACAGCCTGTTTTAAACTGTCTTTCCATGTCCTTCCTCCCAAATTGCATCACCCCCTCACATTGCTCCACATTGCTCCCTATCTGCATGAAAATTACACCAACGTGTCATTGTCCTGTTAAAGTTCCACCCTGTCCTCCATAGACTTCACAGTTCTTCCAGGTTTGGTGCCATTTTCAAGCATTGATATTGTCATAGCGTCACAGTCCCCAAGAAATAATTGCAATCCTGCCGCATGCACGAGTGTGAGCAAGTGAAATATGCTATATTCCCACAGACGGAGTCGAATAATGAGATTTTGTCAACAGAGCAACAAAAATCCTAACACACACAGGGAATGAAAAATGACAAACCATGGAACAAGAGAAATCTGGATAGGCCTTGCTTATCTTCATTGACATCATGGTATTAATGTGGTGAAATTGGAAGTGTGTACTGTGCATTTAAGAGAGAATGAATGCTGTTCTGAATTCAGAGCTTACAGGCTCCTGAGCATATGAAACGATGGCAGGTCCAGAGTGTCAAGGACAACTGAACGCATGTCACATTTGTCTGTGAAATAGATCCCTGAGTTGGTTGCTGTTTGGACAATGCGAATTTAACCAATCAGCTTAAATTATACCCCAGGATGCCAAAACCAAACCAAGATTGACTTTATTGTTTTTCAACAATCGAACCAATGAGATAATCCGATGTTGTGGATATTAAACTTGAAGGCACTTTGAAAATTGCAGACAGAGCAAATGCCATCAACACACATCCAAGAGATTAGGAAACACTCTCTATCAAAGGTACCTTTTCACATAAAACATATCCGCAGTAAACAGAAAGAAAATGACCCAGAGATATCTACAGCCGGAAGAAGACACAAAAACAACAGCTGTTGTGTGGTTTTGAAATTACATTGATGTGATTTTAATAAGTGTCTTATTGAAAGCGTATATCGTTATAGTTAGAGTCGGGTAATAAGCAATTAAGAGAAAGGGGTCTCAGAATTGTGAATAGTTGATGTAAAATGTTCACTGTCAGAGTTAAAAAAATAAATTGATGAGTTTATTTAAACAGTGGAATTTGGGAGTTCTCTGTCCATCATACTTTAACAGTTTACGAGGCGAATTGAGCATTTCTTTATGTTTAGTTTAAACTACCAGTTGAGCTTCACACAGTGTCCCAACAATTGCTGTGTGTAAATCTGTGTGTCTCTGTGTGGGGCAGGTATGGCAGTCTCTGTGGTGCTTAAAGTGATGCAATGCCATCCTCTGCTGGCCTCCCCACGCCATTGCACAAGCATTGGCAGAGGGTGAAAACAACAGGGATTAATTCAGAGAGGGGGAGGGAGAGGGCAGCTGCTCACAGCACCATCCAAACTGATGTCTTATCCATGTACTGATCTAAATGTCTGTTAAACATTGTAACTGTCCCTGCTTTCACCACTTCCTCTGGAAGTTCATTCCACACACAAGTCAGATTCTGTCTAACATAATTACCTCTCATGACTTTTGTAAATCTTTTTTCCATGCACATTAAAATATCCCTTAGTTAAATCCCTTAGTTTTGAATCCCCAACTCTAGGGAAAAGACATCAGCCCTTCAGTTTATCTGTACCCCTCATGATTTTTAAACCTCTGTAAAGTTACCCCTAAATCTCATACTCTCCAATGAAAAATGTCCCAGCCTATCCAGCCTCTCCTTATCTCTCAATCCCTCCATTCCCAACAACATCCAGGTTAATCTGTTCTCAATCCTCTCCAGTTTAGTAATATCAAAGTCAATAATATCAGTGAATAGTCAAGGTATATTCTAAGGGTACGGGGAATCCAAAGCGAGATGGTACAGGTTAAAGGTGAAAGGGGAAAATTTTAAAAGCGACCTAAGGGGCAGCTTTTTCATCCAGAGGGTGGTGTGCCAATGGAATTAGAGGGCAGGGTGACCAGACTGGTCACAGTTTTCCAGAAGGGGCCTCACCAATGTCCTGTACAAACTCAACATAACGTCCCAATTCCGATACTCAAACGTCTGACCTATGAAGACAAGTGTTTTAAATACCTTCTTAACCGCACTATTTATATGAGATGCAAATTTCAAAGAATTATACCTGATGGCCGAGGTCGCTGTTCTGCAACACTGCCAAAGGCCCTGCTTTTAATTGTATAGATCCTGTTCTTGTTTGATTTATCAAATCCAATACCTCGCATTAATCCAAGCTAAACTCCATCTGCCACCCCTCAGCCCAGTGTGTGATATTGCCACCTCCTCTCTCTCCCCCTTTAAAATATCCTCCTCCTCGCCAGGAGGCCTGCACACTTCGGCCTTGATTTTCACAAAGACCCTGAGCTTGGTTTGCCTTGTGTAGTTGGGGGAAGGAGGGACAGATTGCAGACACAGTCATTGGGGAGGAGATTCTGAACAATAATCAGCGGCCTGGTATCATTTCATGGTTTTAGGAAGAGGGAAGTCACACGTGAGAGTTGGGTAATACTGATCGGTGTTTTGGGGCCAGAAATTATGCTTTTTCTTGGTCTGTGGTGTTCAGTGATAAAAATCTATTTGAGACCCTTTATTGTGCAGAGTGTGACTGCAGGATCTCTTTCCCTAATATTGTAGATTACAGATAATAGCGATTAAAGATGTTCATAGTTAATTTCGATAATGCAGCACGTGCACTCAACATCCTACAGTTGCGATAA
Source organism: Chiloscyllium punctatum (assembly GCF_047496795.1). Classification (NCBI taxonomy): domain Eukaryota; kingdom Metazoa; phylum Chordata; class Chondrichthyes; order Orectolobiformes; family Hemiscylliidae; genus Chiloscyllium; species Chiloscyllium punctatum. The sequence continues at coordinate 83,710,617 of NC_092764.1, read as the reverse complement.
ATATCTTGAATTTATTTAACAATACAAAGTGTTTTGTGTAATTCAGTAATGGTAACCTGATTATAATAAATCCACACCGATCTGAAAGTGGGCACTAAAATATGACCCAAAATCTGGGTATGGTATTGTGGTGGGTAGTGTCCCTGCCTCTGAGCCATAACTCTGGATTTAATTCAAATTCCTGAACTTGTGTGGTAGTGTTCCTAACTCTGGACTAGTAGGACTGGATTCAAGTCCTGCCTGTTGCAGAAGTATGTCACAGCATGTCAGAACAGGCTGATGAGCAAACACACAGGAGAATACTGTTACAGCTCCATGGTATTGCTGAGTGATGCTAGTGTCCCTATCTCCGGGCACAAAGGTCGAGGTGTAAATCCCACAGAAATGTCTCATGATAGATCTGAACAAACTGATTAAAATGAATTTAGAATTGTGACTTGATAGATAAGGAACAGGTGTCAGTATTGAATTTCAAACTTTAGGTCCAGGATGACTGAAAGTACAGCTATTCGTGTTGATTGGAGTCACGTTTCGCAGCAGTAGGGGTTTATAAAACCGAATGGTCATGGTTAGGGTGAGTAGTCAGGGTTTTTCCCATGTTAGGGGCGTCCAAAACTAGAGGGCTATTGGTTGAATGAGAGAGGGGAAAGATTTTCAAGAGGCCTAAAGGGCACCATTTCACACAGATGGTGGTGTGTGTATGTAATGAGCTGACAGAGGAAGTAGTGGAAGCTGATACAAATAAAGCATGTAAAAGGAATGCTGGGTACTGATAGGCCTGCTGAGCGTTTCCAGCAATTTCTGTATTTCTTTAAAAATGCATTCAGTTTAACACAGGTATTCTGAATAAATTAAACATTTTTAGTTTTTAATGACGCAGGGCCATGTAAACATAATTCAAATCGACCGAGACCATTTTCTGCTAAGGGTTTGGCTCTGTGTATGACAGCAGCAATGATGCACCTACATGGAACAGGGAATGTGATGGAGACATAGTTTGGACAACGTACAAGGGACCTCACATGGTCCAGTTTGGGAGACGATGACATTATTGTGTGATTCAGCTCAGAGAGGGAGAAAATGTAATCTACCTGAGAAGGAATGGCCTATTGCACTCTCTCTCCTTCATTGTTCCTCATCACAGCAATGTGTGTGAGCTAAAAAAAAACTCTGCAGTCGTTGTTACCATCCTTACTTTTATAGAATCCCTGCTGTGTTGAAACATGCCCTTTGGCCCAACAAGTCCATACCAACTTTCCCAAAAAGTTCCCTTATATTTACCCCTGACGAATGTACCTCACCGATACATCCCTGAACACTACGACAATTTAGCATGACTAATCCACCGAACCTATACACTTTGAGCTGTGGTAAGAAACTGGCTCACCCATTTCGAAGCTCGCATAGACACTGGGAGAATGTGCAAACTCCACACAGACAGTCACCCAAGGTTGGAACCGAACACAAGCCCCGGGTGCTGTGAGGCAGCAGTGCTAACCACCGTGTGACCCTTTGGCTGATCACTGACCAGAATTCATTGGAATCTACTCACTGCCTAAAGCAAAGGGAATTCAGCGAAATCTAACTCTCCCAGGATGAAATCACATTGCTAGCAGCTGTGTGAGTACAATATCTTCAGAAGCAAAACAACGTTTTGGACAATCTCGCAATTTTTCCTTTTGTCATGAGTTCCAATAATATCTGGACAAAGTTCTTTCAAGTTGAAATTGCAGACATTTTGTTTATTGGTGTGTGTGTGTTTTTAGAAAGGGAAATATTGATTATATAGTTTGCCATTCATCTTTCCATCATAGTTTGAGTAACATTGCTCTGGATCATAAACATGTTGTTTTAGCAGATTAAAGAAACTAGAGTGATTTTTTTCCTAAAACTGACTCTGACCCAGTCTGTGACCGATATCATCGGCAATATCACCAACCTGGTTACATTTAACATTTGTTGTGAGCAGTAGAGGAGTGGGACTAGAAAAGGAAACAGTGGCCCAAAATGCCGGGGAACTATAGACCGGAGAGCCTGATGTCAGTGATGGGTAAGTTGTTGGAGGGAATTCTGAGGGATAATATTTACATACATTTGGGAAGAAAATGGCTGATGGGGGTACACAACGTGGCTTTCTGCGTGGGAAATCATGTCTCATTAATTTGGTTAAGTTTTATGAAGAGGTGACAAAGAAGATTGATGAAGGCAGTTTGGTAGACATTGTCGAGATGTACTTCAGCAAGGTGTTCATTTAAACAACAAAGAAAATTTGGAGCCCAGGAACAGGCCCTTCACCCTCCAAGCCCGAGCCAATCCAAATGTACTGTCTAAATCTGACAGTCAATTCCGAAGCATCTGTATCCCTCTGCTCCCCATCTACTCATGCATCTGTCCAGACGCAACGTAAATGAAACTGCCGTGCCTGCCTCTACCACCTCTGCTGGTAATGTGTTCCAAACACTCACCACTCTCTGTGTGAAGTACTTACCGCGTGTATGCCCGGTAAAACTTCCACCTCTCACTTCAAAAGCATGACCTTTCGTAATTGAATCCTTCACCCTGGGAAAAAAACTTGTCTCTATCCACCCTGTCTATACCCTTCATGATTTTGCAAACCTCAATCAGGTCCCCCTCAATCTCCTTTTTTCTCGTGAAAATGAGCCTAACCTAATCAGCCTCTCTTCATAGCTAGTATTTCATTCCGATCGGTAGACAGATTAGTCAGTTTTAGACACATGGGATACAGAAGGAGCTAATCAAAATTGGCTTGAAGGAAGAGAGATATATTTCAGTCTGGAGGCTTGTGAGCAGCAGTGTGCTACAAGAATCAGTACTGAGTTCACTGCATTTCATCATTTATGTAAAGGATTTAGATGTGAATATTGGGGCTATAGTTAGTAAGTTTACAGATTACATCAGAAAGGTGGTGTAGTAGATTATCTCAGCGTACAACGAGACCACAATTAGATGGGACAAAGGGGCAAGGAGTGACAGATGAATTTTAATTTAGATAAATATGAGGTTTTGCATTTTGAGAAGGCAAATCAGGGCAGAAATAATACAGTTAATGGTAAGGTCCTGTGATGTGTTGTGGAAAAAAGAGACCTCGGGCTGCAGGTACAGTCTGCCTTGAAAGTGATGTCGCAGGTAGACAGTGGTGCAGAACACATTTAGTACATTTGCCTCAATCAGTCAGAGCATTGAATATAAGAGTTGTGGTGACATGTCGCATCTGTACAGGATATTGGTGAAGCCACTTTAAGAATACTGCATACAAGTCAGTTTTCTGCAGAAATGACTTACACGGATGTTCCAGTTCTAGAGGTTTGAGCTTCACGGAGAGTCTGATTAGGTTGAGGTGTTTCCACCTGGAGTGTCAAAGGTTGAAGGGTGACACTATAGAGGTTTATAAAATCATCAGGGGCATGGATATTCTGAACAGCCACGCTCTGCTCCCCAGGATAGGGGAGTCCAGAACAAGACAGCAGAGTTTGAAGGCGAGAGGGCGAATACCCAGATACCTCCTGATAGTGATGCAAATACCTCCCAGCTTTGTTTGGATCAAATACATACACACTGACCACTGCATTTGTTTAGCCTCTTTCTCAAATTAAATTCAAAAGGCATCCCCATCCTTCTCATCAAATTTAGGTAATCCCGGATGAATGTAAACAGAACCCCATCAGGCTTTTGCCTACTACAGGGTTGATCAAACTCACTATCCTCCTCATTCTGTTTACGGTCTAGCTTCAGCTCCGTCTTCTATGTCAACTTTCCTCTTTAATTGTTAATTTTTAAAGTTGAAACTCTCTGCTCATCTTCTCTCATTTTCTTCCTTCTTCATTTTCTTTTCTTTTATTTCTACTTTTCATCATAATTCAAACTGTTTCAATTCCTTCTCATATTCAAAGTGTCTAATTTGAAATTGAATTCTAGCCATTTGCAAAGAGTCCGATGGCAGTTCCACCAAATGCAATTGCCGAGCTATAGCTGTAATTATCTCTCATTTTCTCTCAGACAAACTCAACCCCAACTCCAGCTTGTCTGTGAATTCCCACAGCTTTGCCGACATTACCTTTTGTAAAACCCCCAACTTCACTTCTTCCACACCCAGAGAACTCTTAGTGACTGAAAGAATCTTTATAAACAAAACACTGTTTAAACCAACTGAATTCAACATCCGGAACAAAAAAAAACACTAACAACCACCATACGCGACCTTTGAACCGAATACTCTCCCAATGCATACTCTCCAGTGTCTGCATTAACTTATTCTGGATGGTCTGGTTTCGTCCCACGATCCAAAGATGTGCATGTCAGGTGAATTGGCCATACTACATTGTTCATAGTTTTCAAGGATGTGTGGGTTAGGTGCCTTAGTCGGGATAAATGTGTAATAATAGGGTAGAGGAATGGGTCTGGGTAGGTTACTCCTCGGAGAGTTAGTGTGGACTTGTTGGTTCGAATGGCCTGTTCGCACACTGTAGGGATTGTAGTTCTAAACCCAATTTGGTATTATCGATTTAGAACCGGATAAGACTCCTCAGTTTGCTATAGACCAACTTGACTGCCTCAAACAATTTTAAGAAGTTAGCTTGGATGCCAACTTTTTCTTATTTTAAAGGTAGATGTGAAGTGGGTGTTCCACATATGATGCTACGAGTCAAAAAAATCATCATTAAGCAAAGCACAATATATTTAAACACGCTAATGAAAATCCATACAAAATGAAGAGGAATTTAGAATAACTTAACTATTGGAAACCTTAACCGAATAATGGATACATACCTTCTGCAAATGAATTGTTCCAATATACTAACATCCCATAAACACAGCCCTTGGCAAAAAGGAACATTCTGACATACATTCTTGCATACAGTTCTCCAATCCAGGAAGAAAGAGAATCACGTGAGGTTTCAGAGACAATAGCAGCAAGAGATAATTTACTAACACTTCCAATCCTTCTGGGACACCAAGCACCTGGTGACTGTTACAGCTACAAGGAAAATACTAGAAAGCCTTGTCTGTGCGAGCTGGCCATTGTTCTTAGTGTTTATTAAAACCCCAAAAGCCTCGTAAGTTATTTACTTGAGCAGTTTTCAGTCGGCAGTTTGGCCTTTCATACCTCTTGCTTTTTTTTAGAAAGGGGCAAATAATCTTTTTTGGAAAAATGTGACAGCATTGTCGCACAATTTTGATGCCTGGTGCGTTACTCAAGTGGCTTTCTCCTGTTACTGATCGCAAGGTCACCTGATCGGGGCAAACACAGGTGTAGACCAATTTACAAGGATATGTCTCATAACTTCTGAAACACCACTGTCCATGGACCATCACATAGGACATACCAGGAAGTGAACAACAGCCTGATGCACACCATTTCATTATTTCTGAGCTACACTCGATACACTAGGGAGCCAAAACCCAAGGACTGAGAGAGATTTACATTAAAGGTAGAAGCAGATCGTAAATTAACCGAGAAGGTGTTGTCGAAATATGGGGAAAAAGACAGAGCAATGGAACTAACTGGCGAAGTGAGATCTTCGAGAGTAAAATTACAAGAATGAGAACATTGAATAAAGGCATTGTCAGATCAGCTGAAATAGTTTGTTCCATCAAATTCTCAATCTGCTTCACAGAACACCACAAACAACATAAACTGGGACAAGATGACAGAGCTGTGCAGACCTTGCTAGTGTGTTGCTCAGTAAACTGCACTATCTGCCCAGCATGGAGAGTATTGCAAACTACTATCATATGCTAACTATACTCGCATCAGCTTACTGTCTACAATGGGAAGATTTGTTGTGAATGTGTGACTGAGAGAGACTGAAAGAAAGTGCGTGTGTGTGCGCGAATGGCGTGGTTGAATGTGAAACTCGTTGATTGAGAAGGAACACACATGGAGGAAATTATTTTAAGTATGAACAACTGGCAGGCTTTTTGTTAATTGACAGAGAGAACGAGAGGTGTTTCATGGGCAGATGAGATAAAGTGTTTGAGAATGTTAAATAAAGGCATTTCCAGACACAATAGCAATATACTTGGCGTGCACATGAATGACAGATGGATGGGAGTTTGGTGTGAGTTCGAATCAGATTTGCTTCAGCAGATTTGAAGCTAGGAGTGTCAGCAGCAGATTATTGGCTTCCTTAAGACTGTATTTCATAGCTCAAGATCCAACCATCAGATGGAATAAGCCAGTGAGATATATTCTGGAGTAGTGAGCACGTCAAGTTATAAATGGGAAGGGCATGGCGTCAGGAATCAGCTCATGGTCAAAGGGATTTCCCACAGTTATGACTCGTCTGCTTCAGCCACTGATATTGGCCAGGGATGGTTTGGAAACAGTGGAAGGAACTGGAGTTTGTAACCAGAACAGTAGACAGTGACCTCCATGCTCTTAATATTTAAATAACAAGGCAATGAAACAATACATTGTGGTTCTCCGCTGAAACTGAGTCAGTCAACATAGAGACCCGTTGTAACACTGCAAGAGCAGAGAGGGAGACAGTAACCAAACACGTTCATTGATGTAGTTAGTAGTGGTCAGGAGAGTGAATATCTGGATTCAGAGTTTCAACAGGAGCAATAATAATGGCAAGAAGTGCATACTATATGAAATAACAGTAATACAGTCATAACTGGTTTATAGAAAACAAAATCTGGACAGTGACACTTACCAGGAACACCAACGATAGCCAGGAAGGGATAATAAAAATATTGAATAATGAGAACAGCATAATAGATCTGCAATTATAAGGATAACTAATGAAATACAGAAAGATACCAAACATAATTGGATAATCCCCTGTCTGTTGTTGGGATATTCCAGGCTAATGTTCTCAGTTTCTGATCCATTCTTGGAACATTCCAATCTAATATTCTCAGATTCTGATCCATTGTTGGAATATTTCATTTTAATATTCTCAGATTCTGATCTCTCCTCTCCCTCTCGCTGGAGCTACTGATCCTTCTCAGTGCTGTCGGTGATGCACCCGCTCATGTTATGGGATATGGGAAAGGCACCCAATTATCATTAAAAGATGGAAACCCTCCACTGGGATAATTAGAATCCATGGAGACTGGTATTAATCACAGTCACTGAACAATTAGGCTCAGTAACCAGTTCCATGCATCACTTTTCATATCACTATAAAAGGGAACATTTACTGGTTTTGGATGGCGTGGATGAGGGTTGCTGAGGGATCGACCATAAATCTTTCAATCTTTTTACTCTATTTTTCCTTGTATATGAGGGTATTAAAAGAACACTGCAGGGGTCTACACATGTTCCACCCTGTTTATGAGTGGAGGTAGTTATCAAATAACAGATCGTGTGGTAAGTACGGTAGTTATTGACCTGCGTGAGGCTACTCCTGGTTTTAATTCCCTGTTATGAAATCCTTTCATAACCTTGAGACACAACATTGAGACTGCTGCTCAGCAACAGACCGGGGCAATTCTGTCCCTATGGGCCTCTTACAGAGGGATACGAAAGGCCATTCAGCCCATATTAGCTTATTGCTCCTTGAAAAGGTGGAAAGCTGGAATATTGGTACATTTTGTCAACAGAATCATTCAAAACAAAGAGATGTGTTGCTGCAGCTGTATGAGGTGTTACGGAGAGGGCACCTGGAGTACATTGTGTTGTTTGTGTTTCTGTAACTAAGAACGAATATACCTCCATCAGATACTAGTTTACCAGCTACTCGTAATCCACGGTTTGCTATGTCTCGGAACTGTTACACAGGGACAGGCGGAGGCCATGCAGCCTTCGAATTTGTCACAGAGGAACTGTAGGAGGCCATTAAGCCTCCTGAATCTATTACAGAGCGACAGGAGGAGCCCATTCAGCATTTACAGTGTATTACAGAGGGACAGGACGAGCTCATTCAGCCTCTCAAGCCCGTTACAGAGGGGCTGGAAGTGTGTATTTAACTTTCAAGTCTGTTACGCAAAAAATATTAGTTTTAAATTAATTATGGAATACGAAATGATGTCAACATTAAAGTTCTAACTTTGTATGAGGCCAATTTTGGAAATGTTAGGTGAGCCCTGTGAAAGGCTGATTGGGATACCCTATTCAAAGATAAAGCGATTGTTGGAAAATGCAAGACCATCAAAACTTGGATTCAGAGAGTTCAGAGCCAACGTGTTCCTGTTAGTGAGATGGGCAAGGCTGGTGGGGGCAGGGAATGAAGAATGGCTAGATATATTGATGCTCTGGTCAAGGTAAAGAAGGAGACATATATCAGGTAAACAGAGCTGAGATCAAGTGAATCCCGAGAGGAGTATAAAGAGCATAGTCAACGGGGAAATCGGGCCAGAAAAATGTGGACATGAGGTGGCTTCAGAAATAGTGTTAATGAAGCATTGAAGAAAGTCTACAAATCCTTTAGTGGCAAAAGATTAACTAGGTATAGAATACGGACCCTTAAAATCAGTAAGGCTACCCATGTGTGGAACCACAGGAGATGGGAGGGATACTAAATAATTATTTCCCCTCAGTATTTAATGCGGCGGAGGTTACAAGAGCGAGATAATGAAGAAATATATAGTGACACCGGCATCACTCCCCACCTTTTCCTCTGCTACATTGATGTCTGCATTCGCTCCACCTCGTGCTCCCGCGAGGAAGTCGAGCAATTCATCAACTTAACCAAAACTTTCCACCCTGATCTTAAATTTACCTGGACCATCTCTGATACCTCCCTCCCCTTCCTGGACTTCTCCATCTCCATTAATGACGACTGACTTGACACCGACATTTTTTACATACCCACCGACGCCCACAGCTACCTGGATTACACCTCTTCCCACCTTACCTCCTGCAAAAATGCCATCCCGTATTCCCAATTCTTCTGCCTCTGCTGTATCTGCTCCAAGGAGGACCATTCCCACCACAGAACTCACTAGATGGCCTCCTTCTTTAGAGACCGCAATTTCCCTTCCCACGTGGTTAAGATGCCCTGCAATGCATCTCACCCACATCCCGCAACTCCGCACTCAGACTGCACCCCTCCAAATGTAACAAGGACAGAACCCCCCCTGGTGCTCACATTCTACCCTACCAACCTTCGCATAACCAAATCATCCACCTGACATTTCCACCACCTCCAAACTGACCCCACCACCAGGGATATATTTCCTTCCCCACCTCTTTCCACCTTCTGCAAAGAACATTCCCTCTGTGACTACCTGGTCAGGTCCACCCCTCCCCCCCCCCCCACAACCCACCCTCCCGTCCTGTCACCTTCCCCTGCCACCGCAGGAATTGCAAAACCTGCTTCCACACATCCTCCCTCACCTCCATCCAAGGCCCTAATGGAGCCTTCCACATCCAAAGTTTTACCTGCACATCCACCATTATAATTTATTGTATCTGTTGCTCCCGATGCGGTCTCCTCTACATTGGGGAGACTGGACGCCTCTTAGCAGAGCGCTTTAGGGAACATCTCTGGGACACCCGCACCAATCAACCATACCGCCCTGTTGCCCAACATTTCAACTCCCCTCCCACTCTGCCGAGGTCATGGAGATCCCGAGCCTCCTTCACCACCACTCCCTCACCACCCAACGCCTGGAAGAAGAATGCCTCATCATCCGCCTCAGAACACTTCAACCCCAGGGCATCCATGTGGACTTCAACAGTTTGCTCATTTCCCCTTCCCCCATCCCACCCCAGTTCCAAACTTCCAGTTCAGCACTGTCCCCATAACTTGCTCTACTTGCCTACCTTCTTTTCCACCTATCCACTTCACCCTCCTCCCTGACCTATCACCTTCATCCCCTCCCCCATTCATCTATTGTAGTCTATGCTACTTTTTCTCCACCCCCACCCTCCTCTCACTTATCTCTCCACCCTTCAGGCACTCTGCCTGTATTCCTGATGAATGGCATTTGCCCGAAGCGCGATTTTACTGCTCCTCGGATGCTGCCTGAACAGCGGTGCTCTTCCAGCACCACTCGAATTCAGAATCTGGTTTCCAGCATCTGCAGTCATTGTCTTTACATATATCATGAAAAGTATCTATATTACAACGAAGTGTTCGACATTTTAAAACACATAAAGGTGAACAAATCTCTGGAACCTGATTAGTTGTATCCCAGACGTTTGTGAGAAGCTAAGAATGAAATTGCTCAGCATTGTGCTGATATATTTGTATAATTGATTTCCACAAGTGAGGTGTCAAAAGACTGGAGGGCAGCTAACATAGTGTCATTATTTACAAATGTAAGGAAAAACCATGTAACTACAGACTGGTGAGCCTGACGTCCCTGGTGACTAAATTGTTGGAGGGGATTTTGAGGGAAAGGATGTATATGCATTTGGAAAGATAAGGACTGAAGCGGGCTTTGAACATTGGAGATCACGTCTCACTGACTCTGAGGAACTTTTTGAGGAAGTGATGAAGATGATTGATGAAGGCAGGGCAGTGGATGTTTTCTTTATTGAATTTAGTAAGCAAACAAAAATGTTCTATTTGGTAGACTGGTTAACAAGGTTAGACTGCCTGGAATGAAGGGAGAGCTCGCCTGTCAGATCCAAAATTTTCTTGAATTTGGAGACAGGGCGTGGCAGTGGACATTTTCCATTGAACTTGGAGACCTGTGACCAGTGGCATGCCACAAAGATCAACAGCAGGTCCACTGCCTTTTGTCACTTATACAAATGATTTTCATTTGAATATATGAAGTATCGTCATTTAGTTTGTAGATAATTCCAAATTTGCTGGTGTCGTCGACAGTGAAGAATGATCTCTCAGAGTATAATGGGAACTTGAATAGGTGAGCCGAGGAGTGACAGATGGAGTTTAATTGAGATAAATGTGAGGTATTGCATTTTGGCAAGGCAAATCAGGGCAAGACTTGTACGTAGGGTCCTATCGAACGTCGCCAATCAAAGAGAACTCCATAGACATTATAGAATCCCTACAGTGAGAAAACAGGCTTTTCCACCCATCGCATCCAAACCGAACCTCTAAACAGTATCCCACTGGACAAACCCGACCCTATACCTCTCAGTGTGCATTTCCCATGATTAATCCACCTCGCCTTCACATCCCTGGGTACAGTGCGCAATTTGGGATGGCCAATCTACCCATACCTGTATATCTTTATACTGTGGGAGGAAAACATAGCACCCAGAGGAAACTCACGCAGACACGGGGAGAATGTGCAAACTCCACACAACCAGTCATTCAAGGATGGAATTAAACCTGGATCGCTGCGCTGTGAGGCAGAAATTCTAGCCTTGTGGTGCAGGTTCTCCTTTCCTTGAAAGTGCCGTCACAGGTAGGCAGCGTAGTGAAGAAGGCATTTGGTGATCTTCCCTTCATTGATGCGTGCATTGAGGCTATATGTTTGCATGACAAGTTGCATTTGTACAGGACAATGGTTTGGCCACTTTTGTAATACTGCCTTTAATTCTGGTCTCCCTGCTGTTGGAAAGATGTTGTTAAACTTGAAAGGGTACAGAAGAGATTTAAAACAACGTTGCAGGTGTTGAAGAGTTTGAGGCACAGGGAGAATTTGAACAGGTTGGACTATTTTCAAGTGTTGTGGCTGAGGGGTGACCTTAAAGAGGTTTATAAAGCCATGACGGCATAGATAAGGTAAACAATCAACGTATTTTCTGCAGGATAGACGAATCCAAAATCAGAAGACAAAGTTTAAGGTGAGTGGGGAAAGATTTAAATAGCGACATGAGGGACAAGATTTTCACACAGAGACTGCTGTGTGTATGGACTGAACAGTCAAAAGCGCTGGTGGAGCAAGGGACAGTAACACCATTTAAAAGACATTTGGATGGATACATGCATGGGGAGGGTTTAGAGGGAGACGGGCTAACTGCTGACAAGGAGGACGAGACTAATTTAGGATATTTGTTCGGTATGGAACGACTAGACCGAAGGGTCTTTTTCCGTGCTGTACATTTCTGAGACTCTATTAACTCTTGCGTGTATAGCACAGGAACAGGATGAGGCTATTCAGATTCTGAATTCTGTCAGTCAGCTTGTTTGCTCAATTACTGAGAGTCAAATACATCATTCAGACTTTGATGATGTTTTACAGAAACAGGAGACAGGCCTTTTGACAAGAGAAGCTGTAAGGAATGTGAAGAGGCCATTCAGTTCCACAAATCTATTCCACAGAAGCAGCAGGTGAGCAGAGAGATATTGGAGCCTGTTACTCCGGAGCAGGGGGAGGAAATCTCGAATTAGGAGTCAGTCACTCAGCTGCTCAAAACTGGGACACAGTAACAGGAAGCAGTCATTCAACTCCTCGAGACTGGGTCACAGGCACACGAGGCAGTCATTCAACTTCTTAAGACTGCGACACAAGAACAGGAAGCAGTCATTCAGCTGCTCGAGACAGAGACACAGGAACAGAATGCGGTCATTCAACTGCTTGAAACTGGGGCACAGGAACAGGAGGCAGTCACTCAAATGTTCGAAACTGGGGCATGGGGGAATCTGGAGTTTAGTGAAGCCCCAGAATCCTGTTACGCAGAAACAGGAGGAGGTGACTCACTCCCCACTCGTATGGAATACTGGAAGAGAAGGAAATTTTGCTTGGAACAAACATAAATATATAGATAATTTGCATTCGTGGTCCATTCAATTCTGCCCCACCATTCACTAAGACCATGGCTGATCTGATTATGATTCCTTCATTTCATTTTACGAAGACTCTCCTCTCTGCAGCCTCTGCTCCATTTGTTGGTGATGTTGCAGACTCAGATGCTCTAACAACAGTCACCATGACTCATCCAGTGGGTCGGGTCTAAGGATGAGTCAGGATTTGAAGGGTCCAATTGCAAGAATGAAAACACAAAATAAAGGTGTTGTGGTTCTGTTCGCCGAGCTGGGAAATTGTGTTGCAGGCGTTTCGTCCCCTGTCTAGGTGACATCCTCAGTGCTTGGGAGCCTTCTGTGAAGCGCTTCTGTGATGTTACCTCCAGCATTTGTAGTGGTTTGAATCTGCCGCTTCCAGTTGTCAGTTCCAGCTGTCCGCTGCAGTGTTGGGTATATTGGGTCCAGGTCGATGTGCTTATTGATTTCAAACACATGACTGAGGATACGTCCTCCTGTGTTCCTTCTTTGACCAAAGTTTTGTGAGATCTTCACTCCAAGGTCTGTGCTGCTCATGAGAAACTCCCGGCCCTCAACGATAACCCAACTGTTGAATCAGGCTATTTTATTCTCATCATGATTTGGACAAACGCATCCTCCGATTTCAATGGCAAGGGCCCTTCCTGGGTCTCCTCACCACCCCGACTGCTGTTAAGGTCGTCGGGCATTCCACCTCGGTTCACCTTCATCATTCCAAGGTGATTAGATGAGCCCCTTCTGGGGTAGGGGTGTGTGTGTTGGTGAATGTGGTGGTGACGATGATGGAGATGGAGACGATGGGGAAATGGAAGACAAACCGGAATCAGTTAGTAACAAATCAGACTACAATAATATAGCTGCATGTATTGCATCGTAATTGTTCTTCTGTTTTATATACCCTAATCCTTAATGCAGAAAGACCATAGTGATGAAGATCGAACTTACCCTGTTATATGGACTCATTGTCGCCGGCATTAGTGCTAAAGAGGGGGCTGGTTACCCGTGTGATCCTGAGCAACCAGAAACATGTACTGTTTAAGCTGAAAAGATGTCCTTATGTGCCACGAGAAACTGATTCCTTTGATGCATGGAATGTTACCAATAAAGATTGCCGCAATGGTCAACTGCACCAAGAAGATCAGACAGTTCATTTACAGAACAAGTCTCAATGATCTTAACCCTGTCAAGGTGTTTTGTGCCAGTGAGATTTCAGTTGAGCTTTCGGTGTTCCTGGTAAGCGTTGCCTCTTCTCAAAGAGGCCTAATTCAGCACATCGCAAAAGAGAAAGGAGGAGATGTCGTCCTTCACTAACAATTTCATTTTGCAAAATCATTATAAAATATTCAGCCAGCATGAAGTGGTGCGTTACGCCCTCACATCAGCAAAGGACTCTTTGACCCCTTTCCCCCTCCTGAATCCCAACTACGGAGTATGGAATACCTGTTAGTCAGTTACCGGATATAATATTTCCTTTGATTATTGCTTATCCCCACCTGCTAGCCTGTGGAATTCCTCTCATAAGTCCGGGGAAGTCTATCCAATTTGTAACAACTGTACAGGATGGGGATGCACTTACGTGAATGTGACTAAGTTTACTCCATGTGCCTTGGTCTAATGTACCAACCGCTACTGCTTCCTTGTTGCGCCTCGCATCGCATGCATATGCCTACTGGAGGAGTGTGTCTCTGTTATTGTGGATATTCAGGCTCTTTGTGGCATTGGTAATGGCACACACCTTACTACGAGGCGCCTAATAGCACCTCCATCTTCTCAATTGTGGAATGGAAGGAACTAGTCTGCGACAATAATCACATCTCTTACTTTATTGAACAGCTTTCACCCTAAGTCCCCAGTGCGACCATATTTTGCAGCTATGGACTACCCATACTTTCAGGGTAGTCACAAAGACAGGCCTGTTTCTTATTGAGAAGCCCCCTCCATTATCTAAACTATATCCGGATATTATTTTTTTCAGCCAAGACAAAGTGACTAACTTCTTTGTTCTTAATGAAATAGGTAATCCCTGTGCTGTAGCTGTAGGGGCAGTTTTCATAACTACTGTTCCCTGCCCAACTACCTGGTAATGGGGCTGGGGTTTCCCTACCAAGCGTTCAGTTTCACCTGCATTCTGCGCGCATTGGAGGGGTGGTAAGGCTTTGGGTAATAGTAAAGCCCAGTTTCTGGCTTATACATTTCTCAGGACCTTTTCCTGATGAGGATCTCCAGGAATTATTAGACATCAAAATTGAAACTATCTTATTTGTGGTTTAACCCGCTTGGGCAAGGGGACCACCAGGACTTAGCAGGAGATAAGGACATGCTGTTAGAATTACGTCTATCTTCCCAGCAAAATCTGTATGCCCTCGACTACCCACACAGTAAAGAGGGTCGGGTTTGTTCCATAGTAAAGGGTAAGTGTATGATGGGGATTACTGACCTCAAAGAGAACATTACCAAGCAGGTAGATAACATCTGCACCTTCGACAATCAAATGATAGAAGTCACTGCATGGCGAGATGGTGTGGGCTGCTGTATCAATGAGTGTCCCCCTGAGAGCAATATGGTGTGGGATGATATAGCCCAGAGTTTTCCCTTGACAGTGGCATGGTGTGGGCTGGTGTAGCCTGGAGTGTCCCCTTAACAGTGACACGGTGTGAGCTGATGTAGCCCAGAGTGTCCCCCTGAGAGAGACGTGGTGTGGCCTGGTGTAAGCTGGAGTGTCACTGTGTCACTGAATTAAATGGCGTGTCATTTAGTCATAAGAGTGATCGAGCAAGGGAACTGGCACTTTGGCCCAAACTGCTCCGTGCTGACCATGTTGCCCACTCAACTAATTCCAATTGCCCACATTTGAACCATATCGCTCTCAACCTTTCCCATCTATGCATCAATTCATTTTTTACATGTTGCTATTGCACATGCCTCAACCACTTTTTTTTGGAACTCATTCCATTTCAAAAACATTCTTTGCATAATGAAGTTGCCCCTCAGGTCAAACTTAAATCTTTAGCCTCTCATGTTAAACCTATGCTTTGTAGTTTTCAGTCCCTCATTCTGGGAGAATGACTCTATGCATTTATCCTATCTAAAGCCCTCATGATATTATACATCTCCATTAGGCCAGCCCAGCTCCTCATTCTCCTACATTCCAAGGGTTGATATCCGAATCTGGCCCGCCCCTTCCTATAACTCTGGCCTAATAGTCTTGACAACACCCTTGTTAAACTTCTGTGCGCTCTTTTCAGGTGAACAGGGTGACCAAAACTGTACACAATACTCCAAGTGTGGCCTCATCAACGACTTATAGAATGGTAGCATAATGTCCCAACTCCTACATTCAAAGCTTTAAATGATGAAGACCAACATGCTAAATGCCTGCTTTACCGCCCTGCCTACTGGTGATTCATCTTCCAGTGAAATATGGACTTGTGGTCCGAGGTCCTTCTGTACCACAACACTTCACAGAACCTAACCATCTACTCTATTAGCCCTATCTTAGTTTTACTTTCCAAATTCTCACCTCACTTCCCCATCAGATTAACATCCCTCCATCATTTCCAATAACGTTCATCGCTATCAACGATACCTCCTAATTTTGTATCATACATAAATGTAGTAACCTTCTTGGGAGTACTTGCAGTATGTTGCGCGGTTTTGGGCCCCTTATCTCAGAACAGATCGACTGGCCTTGGAATGTGCTCAGAGGAGTTTCACGAGAATGGTCCCACGAATGAAAAGCTTAACATATGAGGAATCTTTGAGGACTCTGGATCTTCACTCAATGGATTTTAGAAGGTTGAGGGGAGATATAATGGAAGTATACCGAATACGGAATAGTCTGGACAGAATAGATGTTGTGAAGATGATTCCATTGGTAGAACAGACAATGGCCCGAGGGTACAGTCTTAGAGTAAAAGGAACAGCTTTGAGAACGGAGATAAAGAGAAACTTCTTCAGCCAGAGAGTGGGGAATCCATGGAATTCAATGCCACAGAAGGTTTTGGAGGCCAGGTTTCTGAGTATGTATAAGACTGAAATGGACAGGTTCTTGATTGTCAAGGGGATGAATGGTAATGGCGAGAAAGCAGAAGAATGGGGTTAAGAAACTTATGAACCATGACTGAATAGTGGGGCAGACTCGATGGGCTGAATATTTCAATATCTGCTCCTATGTCTTATGGCCATTATCATGCCTTGTATATGCACATCCAGGTCATTTATGTAATTAACAAATAATAAAGGTCTCAACATCGACACGTGTGGCACACCATTAGTTATTTCCAGTCTGAAAAATTTTCTTCAACTATCACCCTCTGCTTCTTACCATCGAGCCAATTTTGAATCCAGTTAGCTAGCTCTCTCTGGATCCCATGTCACCTTACCTCACTGGCTAACCTGTCGCATGGAACCTTGTCAATAGTTTTAGTAAAGTCCGTATACAGGTCATCCATTGTCCTACCCTTATCTATTCCCGCGGTTACCTCTTTGAAACAATTTAAAAGATTTGTCAGACATGATTTCCCACACACAAATCCATGCTGACTATTTCTAACCAGACCTTGAATTTCCAAATGTTGATTCATCCTATCTCTCATTATCATCTCCATCAACTTGCCTAACAATGATGTTACGCTCACTGACTAAGAGCTCCCTGGCTTGTCTTTGATACCTTTGTTAAACAATAGAACCACTCCAGTGACAAACGATGAAGAAAAGGTCTGTGTAAGGGCCTTGCAATTTCTTCCCTAGCCTCCCATAACATCCGAGGATGGACATGTTCTTGCCCAGGGGATTTATTCACCTTATTGTGCTTTAAGGTAGCAAATACTGGTAATATGTATGAAGGTAATATGTAGTCTGGTAATATGTATGCAGTCCAACACATTCCCACTTTCTCACTTATTTCGGTAGTATGCATGATTTACTCCTCAGTAGACATGGAGGAGAAATATCCATTAAACAACTCCCACCACCTCCTGGTGATTCCATACAAGGACGGCCATGCTGATAGTTAAGGGAACCTATTCTCTCCCAATCACGTTTCAACACTTAATATAAGTAGAGTACCTCTTGGGATTATCTTTAACCTTTTCTGATTCGCCTCTTAATGGTGCTTCTACACTTTGTATAGTCATCTAAGGACAGACATGAGCCCGATAGCTTAAACCCAATGTATGCCTTCTTTATTTTTCCTTACCAGAGCCCCAATATCCCACGCTATCCAGGGATCATGTTCTCCCCGCCCACCCCCCTCACTCCCCTCAGCCACTGTCTTTCTAATGAAATGTATTCAAAATTATTCAATCACTCTTCATGGCTGACACCCTCCATACAAGGCAACGTCCTGGTGAACCTCCTCTGCACCCTCTCCAAAGCATCCACATCATTTTGCGAATGTGGCGATCAGACTGCAAGCAATATTCCAAATGTGGCTGAACTAACGTCTTATACAACTGTAACATGACCTGCCTACTCTTGTACTCAATATACCGTCCAATGAAGGAAAGCATGCTATATGCCTTCTTGACCATTCTACTGATCTGCCTTGCCATTTTCAGGGAACAATGGACTAGAACACTTCGATGTCTCTGTATATCAATCTTCCCCAGGACTATTCAATTTAATGTATAGTTTGCTCTTGAATTGGATCTTCCAAAATTCATTTGTCCAGATTGAACTCCATCTGTCATTTCTCTACCCATCTCTCCAATCTATCTATATTCTGCTGTATTCTCGGACAGTCCCCTTCACTGTCTGCTACTCCACCAATCTTACTGTTTCCTGCAAACTTGCTAATGAAACAACCTACACCTTCCTCCACATCATTTGTGTATGTCACTAAAAACGATGGTCCCAGCATGGGTCTATGTGGGGCACCACTGGTCACCGATCTGCATTTTGAGAAGCTCCCTTCCATTATTACTCTCTGTCTCCTGTTGCCTAACCTGTTCTCTATCAGTCTAGCTAGAACATCCTCGCGACTTCAACCTTCTTCATCAGCCTGCCATGGGGATACTTATCAAAAGCCTTACTGAAGTCCGTCTATATGACATCTACATCCCTTCCCTCATCAATCAACTTTGACACCTCTTCAAAGAATTCTATTAAGTTTGTAAGCCATGACCTTCCCTGCACAATACCATGCTACCTAGCACTGAGAAGCCCTTTTCTTCCACATGGATATATATCCTATCCCTCAGTATCTTCTCCAGTAGCTTCCTTACCACTGAAGTCAGGCTCACAGGTCTGTCAAAGGCGATCGTACCTGTTCACAGTGCCCCAAATACTCTCTCATCAAGGTCCGAGAAGTACAGGAAGACGGCTTTACTTATGTACTTGAATCATATTACAATGAAGAGCAGCAAACTACATTTGATGCTCAATACTTACGGCCTTGGATGTACTATCTTGGGTGACTTATGATCAAGGACTCTTAGGTCTTTTTAAAAAAACAACATTTCTCAACCTTGTACCTTAATCAATACAAAATGAGATGCATGCTGTTTATTTCTCACATCCAATTCATTTCTATGCCTTGCAACTTGTTGTGGTTCAAACACTGAAACATGTGATATCCCATGATTAACTGCGTCCGGTTAACAAAAATGCAAGAAGCTCAGTATTGCTTCCACTGACCAAGTCTCAATCCATGTGGTATAACCAGCACCCCCCGTCCGCAACGTATCAATTTACTCTAATTTCTTTCATTCACTTATTAGCAACAATGTAAAACATATTCTGCACGTTCAAATGCACCACTCCCACTGGGTCTGTTTCTGTACTGTATGACTCCATAACTCTTTCACTAGCTATTTTGCGACTTCCCTGAAAGCTCTGGGATGGAGCTCTTTTGGGACAGTAACTTGCCAACCTTCAATTTAATTTTTAATAAGTTCTTTTTATTAATTCTAAATTAAAGAGTTTCTTATTTTCACCAGTCAGTCTTTCCCATAGTATTTCTGGAAAATTTTTGGTACCTTCCATTGTGGAGACAGCACAAAGCTATTACACTCAGTAGGTGACAGAAATGGATTCCATCACTGTGTGAATACATTGGAGCAATGCAATTGGGTGATGATGGACATGACACTTACGCCTGCTCAGAAAGTTCGAGAATCAAAACAGTTGAGTGAAACTGTAACTTCCTGGTCTCTGACAGCATAGCCCTGTCCCTCGTCCAAGGTTGCAGGTTATGCTGAAATAGGTGACACAAAGCTGTGACCACCTCATTTTAGAATCAAACTGACTCCATATTTTGCACCCAGCATAGGTCCAGGACGAGGTAAGAAAAAGTTTGCAATCAAACTATGTGTAACGAGAAGAGTAGCCAGAAGAGAATTGTAACTGGAAAGGTGTGGATTACGGATTATTCAGAAACAGCGTTGAGGCAAAAGTGAAGACTGGGGATATTGTGAAGGTGGGAGTAGACAGGTTTTGTGGTAGACGGAATATTGAGATAGAAATCAGCTCAGGGCAAAATAGGGTAATCGTGGTTATGGACATTTTTTTCTCCTTGGATGTTTGAATACGAAGGATATGAAATTCATGGAATAGAAATGGAGCATGTAGGACAATAGTTTTGATCTTTTCCAAATATGCATGACAGAGAAAACGATGACATTGACAACGGGTTCGAGGATTGCGCGGATAGGACAGTAACCTGCCTGAATAATCATCAGTACACAGAGACTATCGAGAAGTTTTTAACCACACTGAAGTCTCCTCCGCCACAACAACTTGCAATATAAAAACTGTCTCTGGGCACAACTGCCCTGAACATACACAGGAAATACGGGTTTCGCTGGATTTTACTCTCATATCTCTTATCAGTTAATTATAGGTTACACAATGCAATTCAATAATTTGTTTATAAAGGTGCAAACATCTTCTTGCACAGTTTGTACGCTTGATTTTAGATTTGTTGCAACATTAGCCCAAAAGTAAATGTTCTGTTTACTGAATAGCCTTGGGCAATTGTATGTGGGACGTTTTCACATTCTTCCCGTGTCAGCGCGGGTTTCCTCCGGGTGCTCCGGTTTTCTCGCACAGTCCAAATATGTGCAGGATAGGTGAATTGGCCACGCTAAATTGCCCGTAGTGTTAGGTGCAGGGGTAAATGTAGGGAAATGGGTCTGGGTGGGTGCACTTCGGAGGGTCAGTGTGGACTTGTTGGGCCCAAGGGCCTGTTTCCTCACTGTAAGTAATCCAAAAAGCAAGAGAGACATGGTTAACAAAAATGATGCATGCGATGTACAAAACATATAAGATATTAATATGTTATTTAATCTTCAGCTAAGATGTTATATTCCCCTTCTCTCTACGTACCCTCTGCCTCCTGCCTCTTTCTTGCATTCCCAGACTTCATCTCTAATTCTTATCAGAATGTATGTCATAAATTTCTGCTTCCGGTGTTCCAATTTATTTCAGTTAATCCACTTTCTACAGGGAAACATATACATTGGCCTGCTGGGTCCTGTCAACAGCTGATGCTCGTCATATTAATGGAGATAAATGTTCTAACATCAGACCCAGCATTAATCTGTTGCACATACACTGTTCAAAGTACCACAGCGCACAGGAATTGTCAAACGCAATACACAAGTACATCTAGTTCTATCAATCATGTAGACTTCTCTATTTTTACATCTCCATGTGTATATTCTCTCTCTCTCTCTGTCCACCTCGCTCTCTCTTTTGATCTAGTTAATAAATCCTCTAATCGTTCTTCGTGTCCCATGTCTCAAATGTCTCTCCTTCAGTTTACATCGATTGCTCACTTTTGGATGAAATGCCTTATAATTGAGTAATGTAACTAACAAACATGAGGGAGGAGTTGACCGAGTTCGCTGGAAGGGGAGCTGAGCACGGGAAGATGGTGAAGCAGCAAGATAGGGGTTTCTGGAGATGCTTCAGCAGCACATCCAAAATTCATCCCAAGTGAGAAGAACTATATTCAGCGGAAGACGAACTCAGGGCCAGCATGAAAACGAAAGAAAATGCCCACAATGTCGTGAAGATTATTGGGAATAGGGTGTAGGTCTGCTCGCTGAGCTGTAGGTTTGATATCCAGACGTTTCATTACCTGGCTAGGTAACATCATCATTGGCTACCTCCAAGTGAAGCGAAACTGTTGTCTCCTGCCTTCTATTTATATATTTGTCCTGGATGGGGTTCCTGGGCATTGTGGTGATGTCATTTCCTGGGTTCGTTTTCTGAGGGGTTGATAGATGGCATTTAGATGTATGTGTTTGTTTATGGCATTGTGGTTAGAGTGCCAGGCCTCCAGGAATTCACTGGCATGTCTTTGCTTAGCCTGACCCAGGGTAGATGTGTTGTCCCAATCGAAATGCTGGTTTTTTTGTCCTCCGTGTGTAGCACTACGAGGGAGAGAGGGTCGTGTCTTTTTGTGGCTAGCTGGTGTTCATGTATCCTGGTAGTTAACTTTCTTCCTGTTTGTCCTTGATAGTACTTGTGGTAGTCCGTGCATGGAATTTTATAGATGAGTTTGATTTTTTCCATGGGTTGTACTGGGTCTTTTAAGTTTGTTAGTTTTTGTTTGAGAGTGTTGGTGGGTTTGTGTGCTACCAGGATTCCGATGTGTCTTAGTAGTCTAGCTGTCATTTCTGAAAATTCTTTGATGTATAGTAAGGTGGTTAGTGTTTCTGGCTGTGTTTGGTCTGCTTGTCGTGGTTTGTTCTTGAGGCTTCTGCGCACTGTATTTTTTCATGAAGCTCGTGGACCTGTGCCTCACCCCACACTTCACCTTCAACAACATAGTCTACAAAAAAAAAATCAACGGCACACCCATGAGTTCTCCGCTATCAGGAATCATAACAGAAGCAGTAATGCAAAGACTAGAACAAAAAGCCCTGTCAACCATCAAACCAAAAATCTGGGTCCGCTACGTAGATGACACCTTTGTCGTCATAAAAGGAAACAAGATAGAAGAGACATTTAACATCATCAACAACACCCTCACAGGCATAAAGTTCGCCAAGGAGGAAGATACAGACAACAAACTCGCATTCCTGGACGTCACAGTCGAAAGAAAGGACAACGGAGAATTACAATCCTGTGTATACTGAAAACTGACAAATACTGACGAAATACTTAACTACACCAGCAAACATCCCAACACACACAAATGAAGCTGTATCAGGACACTATTCCAACGAGCCACCACACACTGCAGCACAAACGAACTTCAGAAAACAGAGGAGAACCACCTACACAATGTATTGAAGATGAATGGATACACAAAAAAATACAGTGCGCAGCTTCCTCAAGAACAAACCATGACAAGCAGACCAAACACAGCCAGAAACCCTAACCACCTTACCATACATCAAAGAAGTTTCAGAAATGACAGTCAAACTACTAAGATCCCTCGGAATCCGAGTAGCACACAAACCCACCAACACTCTCAAACATAAACGAACAAACTTAAAAGATCCAGTACAACCTATGGACAAAACCAACGTCATCTACAAAATTCCAGTCAAGGACTGCCAAAAACACTACAGGACAAACAGGAAGAAAGTTAGCCACCAGAACACATGTACACCAGCTAGCCACAAAAAAGACATGCCCTCTCTCTCTCGTAGACCAACAGACGGAGGAAAAAAGCAGCATTTCCATTGGGACAACACATCTATCCTGGGACAAGCTAAGCAAAGACATGCCAGAGAATTCCTACAGGCCTGCCACTCCAACCACAACGCCATATACAAGCACATACATCTAGATGCCATCTATCAACTCCTCAGAAAACGATCAGGAAATGACATCACCACAAACCCCAGGAACCCCATCTAGGACAAATATATTAATAAAAAGCGGGAGACAACAGCTTCGCTTCACTTGGAGGTCGCCACTGATGATGCTACCTAGCCAAGTAATGAAATGTCTGGATATCAAAGCTACAGCTCAGCGAGCACACCTACACCCTAAACATGAACCTGAGCTACAAAACTTCACAAACCTTGCAACACATTATTTGGAATCTCGACGATTACGAAGCCTACAAATTCCAGCACAGAGACATGGGTAGAACAGGGATAGGATTGGCTGTTGCATGTTCCAGGGTTTAAATGTTTTAGTAGGGTCAGAGGTCGTGGTAAAAGAGGGGGAGGTGTGGCATTGCTTGTCAAAGATAGTATTACAGCGGTGGAAAGGATGATGGATGAAGACTAGCCATCTGAGGTAGTTTGGGCTGAGGTTAGGAATAGGAAAGGTGAAGCCACCCTGTTAGGAGTTTTTTTACAGGCGTCCTAGTAGTCCTAGAAACGTAGAAGAAAGGATTGCGAGGACGATTCAGGAGAAGAGTGAATGTAATAAGGTGGTTGTGATGGGGGACTTTAACTTTCCTGATATTGATTGGGAAAGCTATAGCTCGAGTTCATTAGATGGGTCGGTGTTTGTCCAATGTATGCAGGAGGGTTTCCTGATACAATATGTAGACAGGCCAACAAGAGGTGAGGCCATACTGAATTTGGTTCTGGGTAACGAACCAGGCCAGGTGTTACAATTAGAGGTTGGTGAGCACTTTGGGGACAGTGACCACAATTCGGTTACTTTTACTCTAGTGATGGAGAGGGATAAGTGTGTACTGCAGGGCAAGAGTTATAGCTGGGGGCAGGGAAATTATGATGCGGTGAGGCATGACTTAGGATGTGTGGCTTGGAAAAGTAGGCTTCAAGGCAAGGGCATAATTGATATGTGGGGCTTGTTCAAGGAGCAACTATTGAGTGTTCTTGATAAGTATGTACCTGTCAGACAGGGAGGAAAGGGGCGTGTGAGGGACCCGTGGTTTAATAAGGAATTTGAATCCCTTGTTAAAGGGAAGAGGGCGGCCTATGTAAAGATGAGGTGTGAAGGTTCAATTGGGGTGATTGAGAGTTATGAGGTAGCCAAGAAGGATCTGAAGAGAGAGCTCAGAGCAGCAAGGAGGGGACATGAGAAGTCCTTAATTGGTAGGATTAGGGAAAACCCTAAGGCTTTCTATAGGTATTCAGGAATAAAAGAATGACTAGGGTAGGAATAGGGCCAGTCAAGGATAGTAGTGGGAAGTTGCGTGTGGAGGCTGAAGAGATTGGGGAGATACTGAATGAATACTTTTCGTCAGTATTCACTCAGGAACAGAACATTGTTGCTGATGTGAATACTGAGTCACAAGTAATCAGAATGGACGGCTTTGAGGTATGTAGGGACGAGGTGTTGGAAATTCTGGAAAGGGTGAAAATAGATAAGTCCCCTGGGCCTGATGGCATTTATCCTAGGATTCTCTGGGAAGCAAGGGAGGAGATTGCAGAGCCATTGGCCTTGATCTTTATGTCCTCGTTGTCTACAGGAATAGTGCCACAAGACTGGAGGATAGCAAATGTGGTTCCCTTGTTCAAGAAGGGGAGTAGGGATAACCCTAGTAACTGTAGGCCGGTGAGTCTCACTTTTGTTGTGGGCAAAGTGTTAGAGAGAATTGTAATGGATAGGATTCATGAACATCTGGATAGGAATAATGTGATCAAGGATAGTGAGCATGGTTTTGTGAAGGACCGGTCGTGCCTCACAAACCTTATTGAATTCTTCGAGAAAGTGACTAAGGAGGTGGACGAGGTGAAAGCGGTTGATGTGGTGTATAAGGATTTTACTAAGGCGTTTGATAAGGTTCCCCATGGTAGTCTACTGCAAAAAATACGGAGGTATGGCATTGAGGGTGAGTTGGAGGTTTGGATTAGGAATTGGCTGGCTGGAAGAAGACAGAGGGTAGTAGTTGATGGTAAAGGTTCATCTTGGAGTGCAGTTACTAGCGGTGTTCCACAAGGATCTGTTTTGGGACCATTGCTGTTTGTCATTTTTATAAATGACCTGGAGGAGGGGCTAGAAGGTTGGTTGAGCAAGTTTGTGAATGATACGAAAGTCGGTGGAGTTGTTGACAGCGAGGAAGTAGGTGTCAGGTTACAGCGGGATATAGATAAGCTGCAGAGCTGGGCAGAAAGGTAGCAAATGGAGTTCAGTGTAGCTCAGTGTGAGGTGATTCACTTTGGTAAGCGTAAGAAAAAGATGGGGTACTGGGCTAATGGTCGGATACTTGGTAGTGTGGATGAGCAGAGGGATCTTGGTGTCCATGTACACAGATCTCTGAAAGTTGCCACCCAGGTAAACAGTGCGGTGAAGAGGTCATATGGCGTACTGCATTTTATTGGTAGAGGAATTGAGTTCCGGAGTCCTGAGGTCATGTTGCAGTTGTATAAGACTCTGGTGCGGCTGCATCTGGAGTATTGTGTGCAGTTTTGGTCGCCATACTATAGGAAGGATGTTGAGGCACTGGAACGGGTGCAGAGGAGGTTTACCAGGATGTTGCCTGGTATGGTAGGAAGATCATATGAGGAAAGGCTGAGGTACTTGGGGCTGTTTTCATTGGAGTAAAGAAGGTTTAGGGGTGACTTGATAGAGGTGTACAAGATGATTAGGGGTTTAGATAGGGTTGGCCATGAGAACCTTTTTCCACGTATGGAGTCAGCTATTATGAGGGGGCATAGCTTTAAATTAAGGGGTGGTAGGTATAGGACAGATTTTAGGGGTAGATTCTTTACTCAGTGAGTCGTGAGTTTATGGAATGCCCTGCCAGTAGCAGTGGTGGACTCTCCCTCTTTATGGGCATTTAAACGGGCATTGGACAGGCATATGGAGGATAGTGGGCTAGTGTAGGTTAGGTGGGCTTGGATCGGCGCAACATCGAGGGCCAAAGGGCCTGTACTGCGCTGTATTCTATGTTCTATGTTCTATAACTATTGACAGCAAATGGGAGGAGAGGGTGAAATATGATATTACGATTGCTAAACATATAAAAGAATATTGCAAGAGATTTTTAGATATATAACAAAGGGAAGACAGGAAGTATAGAACAAATAAAGGACTGTTGGAAACTGAGTTTTGAATAGTTAAGGGAACCGAAGAGGAATTGAATAGGTAAATTGTATCAGTCTTCACGGTGGAAGACACCAGCAAAATGACAGAACTTCAAAAGAGTCAATGGATAGAGGTGAGTATAGTGACCACCAGTAAGGAGAAGGTGCTGGGGAAGCTGAAGTTGGAACTACCACCGAGACCACTTGGACTACATCTCGTAGATCTAAAGAGATTTCGAAGGTGATTGTGGAGCCATTGCTGGTGATTTTTCAGGAAACTTTGGAGTGAGCGAGGACTGGTAAATATAACCACCCATTTTAAGGAGAGAGTCACACAGAAAACAGGAAATTATAAATGGTCAGGCAAGTTGACAATGTTGTATAAAAGGTCTTAATGTATCGTTTTGTTTATGAATAGACGTGTGGAGTATAAGAACAAGGAAGTTATGCTGTATATTGTACATGGTGTGATAAAGCTACAGCATAACAAGTGTTAAATTTTCAATGCCAGACTATAAAGTACATTTGAAACAAAGGAAATCAGTTCGAAGCAGACAGGAGCATTAGTGAAAAAGATACTGTTTCCTAGTCCCTGTAGTTGGAATGTTGAGATCAGCTTGTCAGTAATCAGACTAAAAAAATGCATAAAAGGCACGGTAAAATCTATTGCGACGGAGCTCTCAATATGCAACTATGTAACCAATGCATATGAAGCTGAAAAAGCACAGCAGGTGAGACAGCATCCTAGAAACAGGAAAGTCAACGTTTCAGGCTGAAAGACTTCATCAGGATTGGTGCGGGGGAAGGGGAGTCGGGAAGTAAACAGAGGGAGGGCCGTAGGGCTGGGGGGAAGGGTAAATGGGATGGTGATAGCGAAGGAAAGTAGGGAGATATTGTGATTGTTCAGTGGAAAGGGTGCAGAGGATATGCGAATGGGAAGATGGACAGGCTCAGATCAGGTCAGGGAAGGTGGAAATGGGATAAGGTTTTGGGTGGAGAGATTTTGAAGCCAGTGAAATCAACACTGAGACCTTTGAGCTGTAATCTCTCCAGCTGAAATATCAGGTTGTGTTCCTCGGTTTCTGTCTGGCCTCACTCTGACAGTAGAGGAGGCCAAGGATGGACCTGTCGCTGGATAAGCATGGGGGTGGGTGGGTGTTGGGGAGTAATTGAAGTGGATGGCAACTGGAATGTTCAGTTGGTTAAAGCGTGCAGACAGCAGATGCTCCATGAATATATCCCTGAGTCTCCCTTTGGTCTACTTGATAGAGAGGAGACCACACCAGGAGTTGGAGACCAGCTTTTGGTGGGGGGGGGGGGAATGCAGGATCAGGCTCTGCTTATGCAGCATCAGTGCTCTGCACGCAACTACCAACCCAACTGTCCAGTTACCATCCACTTTATTTCCCCCTCCAATTCCTCCTCCAACCCGTCCGGCGACATGCCCGTCCTTTGCCTGTCCACTTTCAGTGGAACACCACCTGAGAGATTATTTTTGGAGTAGATAGCCCAATGGCCTCAATGTTGACTGCAGCAGCTAAAAAATCCCTCCATCTGCATCCTTATCCCATGTCCGATCTCCCTGACCAGAGCCACCTGTCCATCTTCTCACTCACATATCCACTCCAACCTTCCCACTGACCAATCACAGTAACCTTATACCTACATGTACCTACCACAATAATACCTTCCGCCGCCTTTCCATAACCATTCACTCCATTTCTGGGCTCCCCTCCCCCTCGCCAGTCCTGACGAAAGTTCCAAGATCAAAATATTGCCTTTGTTGCTCCTCTGATGCTGTCTGGTCTATTGTATTTATCCAGCTCCAATTTATTAGCTCTGGCGTCCCGCACCTGTAGTACTTACTCTCTCCAAATTGTAGAACTATGTAGTCTAAGAAGAAAACAAATTGGACCTTTCAAAAGATCGCTGACACATTCCTCATTTCTTAACAACCCAACACACACCTTCCAGATGGAGCAGCATTTCACTTGTTCTCTTTCAATCCAATCTCCTTTCATTGCTGCTCACAATGCAGTCTCCTTTACATTGGGGAGACCAAACAGATCCTGCTTTGAGGAACACTCTCACTCTGTCTGTAGGAATAATCCTGACCCTCTTATTGCTTCCCATTTCAATAACCTACCATGCTCTCATGATAATATTTCGGTCCTGAGCTTTTGCAATGTTCCAATGAAGTACAACCGAGTAACACCTCACTTTACATTTTAGTACGTTACCGCCTGAAGGAGTTAATATTCAATCCCGGACTTGCACAGCCTGATCCCATTTTGGCTGTTTTCCAATCTTCATGCATTCCTGCTCCTGGTCTCCCAATGTACTTGACCCGTTTGTGAATTGTTATCTTGAACTCAATTCAGGAACCCATTTCCTCCCTTCACAATAAAATTTATATTCAGTTACATTTGATTCTCTTTTACCACAACCAAAAGTCCATTCGTCAGTGGCATTGCGCCTCCACAGTCTTTTTCCAGTCACCCCTCCTCTACCACTGTCAAGGGATTATAAAACCAAGTTTCCAATCCTTTTCTGTTCCGAAGGAGTGTCACACGGGACTTCAAATGCTAACTTTGTTTCTCTGTCTCTGCAGATGCTGCGAGATCTGCTGTGTTTCTCCAGAAATGAACAAAACACATTTTCAATTAAACAAATAATGGTGGATACCGGAAATCTGAAACCAGAACAAAAAAAGAAACTGTGCCTTGAAAAATGATGACTGGACCCAAATGATTAACTGCACTTCAACTCCACTGATTCTGCCAGACGTGCTTAACTTCTCCAGTAATTTCTGTGTTTTAACACATTTCAAAGACATATGTCAACGTTGTTAAAACTTCCGGTTCAACCTGTAGCGCCATATACCGGGAAGTGAAAGATAACACAAGATGCACAAATTCATTGGTTCTGAAATGACTTAAGGCTGGAATCACTGACACTACGGGGCTCTTACTCTTAGTCAGGGAGAGAAAGAGAGGGAGATGCATTCGCTCTAAGCACAGAAGGTAGCACATACAGGAAGGGAAATGATTCAGATGAATATGTTAAAGGGTGTTGGGGAAAGGGAAAATTGGAAGTGTGATACCATGGAGAGACCTTCAGTACAATGAGAATATAAAAAATGGAAGTGTTACCACATCAGAAACCAGAGTAGGTCACTGAGTACAGGGCTGATGAGTGAATGGGTCTCAGTGTGAACTGGGGGACAGGCAGCAGAACTGCATCGGAGATATTGCAGCTCAAACCATGTATTCCATGTGGTTCTGTAGACCACAACAACAACAGAAGTAGAATTATACTTAAACATAATCTGCAACTTTTAGCCCGGGATAATCCCTCCATCTACCATGACCATCAAGCTGATCTATGGTTTAGTGACGAGTGTTGGTAAACATGCCAGGATCAGAACCATGTGTACCCCTAAAACTGATGGCAAACCATAAAGCTACTGCATTTGACTAGTTACATGCCAAACAGTGGAACTAACATCTGATGGCGAGGGGGAAATGCTCCCAAGACTAACAGATCAGAACGAAGTCTGCAGTCCTGCCACATCCAGTCATAAACGGTTTAAACAACTCACTGCAGGAGAGCGTCATACACATGTCCCCATTCTAATTAATGGAACAGCCCTGCGCATCAGTGCAAATTGCAAGGATGTAGTGTCTACACCATACTCAGAAGTGTTGTGTCTATGATCCTCCTCATCTCGTCAGGATGCCAACAGAACCACAGATGGCAGTTTCTAACAATCTGATTTGCTTTATGTGATATGCAGAGACTTCTGAACACAGTAGATATGACATAGGCAATGTACCACAAGCCCTGACTATGGGGTAGCTGTTTAATTCCAGTTCCAATTCTGACATCTGTCTAGAAATGTGGAAAATTACTATGACAATTCCCGTAAGAGGAGAATATTTACAGTATGGTCAATGTCACCTCCTCAATTCCATTACGACAGTCAAATTGGTGGGAGTTCGTTTTGACAAAGCTGTCAAGCAGCACAGAAATAGCCTGCTCAGTGTGGTTTCCAATAGGTCCCCATGTGCAGATGGTGCTGTTGTGGAAATGACACTGGATTACTAATCCAGACTAGACTAATGCTCTGGCAGCTGGTGGAAGTTAAAAGCAATTTTAAAGATATTGGGATCTAAAATCTGGTGTCAGTAACAGCGATCGTGTGTCCAATGTTGATTGTAAACTTTGATTTCCTTCCCCAGTGTAATTTCAGGAAGTGAATCTCCCGTGCTTCCCTTGTCTGGCCTAAAAGTGACTCCAGATACACAGACATGTGATAATCTTTTCAATGGTCTCGGAAACGGCCAAGCAAGACACTCAATTATATCAAACTGCTCTCTGGTCTTGAAGAATAAAACCAGATAGAACAACCGTCACCAGCCTCGTTATCAGAAAAGGGAATGGGAAGCATAGTGCTGTCTACCCTGACCTCCTTCCTAACATCTGCGAGCTTGCGACAACATCTACAGCGCTTTCCCACAGACTGCACAGAAACATCGGGAAAGGAGTGGGTCATTAAACACATCGAGCCTCCCACGTTCTCATAATGACCGAGAGTCTCCTCAATGCATTTCTCCTACAGCAGACTGAGATATATTGCAATTGATTCCATCAACCAAATGTTTGAGATGTTTGAGAATAGCTGGGACCTAAGGACATATTCATGAGATATAGTCTACGAGCCTTCGTCAACAATCAAATGATCTTTTTATTCCAGTGTTTCAGATCCATAGGCTGCTTTGCTGGAACTTGTACACTCTGGCTTGATTCCTTTTTCTTATTTTCTCTCCCACTTTTCTCTCTGTATTCTACTGACCTTAAGCTGGACCCAGCGTTTGAACCTCAAGCTGAGCCTAGTGCGGAGGAGAGTGAGTCCCTACTTACTTGTCTGGAGCAAGCACAGGACCTGGAATTGGCAGCTGCTACATCAGCAGAGGCAACGTGGGTGAAATAGGGCCCAGCAGCAAATGGTGATTCCTGAGAATTGGAGACTTGTGGCTGATTGGGACCTGCATTGGTGGTGATGAAGTGGACAGTGGAAAGGTATCACGACAGCATCGATGAACTGAGCCCCAGTAGTAATAGACAGGCTTCTGACATTGGAACGGGATGGCATCTGGGGCGATGAGCGGGTGATTGAGGAGTATCTGCCCAGTGGCAAACATAGTGCCTGAGGATCGGCAAATTCGATGTTGCTGGGGTCTGGTGTAGATGGGGATAAAGCTGTCATGGAGGGATTGGGTTGCAGGGGTGGTCGGTGGTGAGGAGCTGGCTCACAACCCATCAACTCTCTTCAAGCTGTATCTTCTGTTTATTCCATTGTCTTCAATTATTCAAAATGGCATCTCTATGTTGCAAGAAGTGAAAGCTTTTCACTGTATTTTATTGTATTTATCCTGGAAAGTACACCTGGTCATAAAATCAAAATCATAAACTTTTACTCACTCTTTCCTGCCAGCTGTCCCATTCTGTAATCATGCCCAAATATTTGCCACAATTGCATAAGATTTGATTTTGAACACCAGGCTTGGGACTACAGTAAAAATCTTTCTGAAAATCTCCCTCGTAATTGTCTCCTTCTGAATCACCTCTCCCTCAGCCTTTCTGATCCAAAGTAAACAGCCAGAGCTTATCCAGCCTCACTCCAGAGCTGATATGCTCCATTGTAGGGAACACCCAGGTGATTATCCTCTGCACACCCTCTACTACAACCACATCCTTCCTGTAATATGGTTCCCAGAACTACACACAGTATTCCATCTTAGCCTAACCATAGACTTGTATAGCTCTGACAACCTATATGCCGGTAAACGAAGGCAGTGCCTACGGTTCCCTCTATCTTCTTAACGATCCTATTATCCTTAGTCAAAAATTGTATTGCTGGAAAAGCACAGAAGATCAACTGGCATCCGAGAAGCAGGAAAGTCAACGTTTCAAGAATAAGTTCTTCATCAGGAATGTGGCCACCAATCCTGATGAAAAGCTTATGCTCGAAGCATCGACTCTCCAGCTCCTTGAATAATGCCTGACCGACTGTGCTTTACCAGAACTACACTTGTTGATTCTGATCTCATACATCTGCAGTCCTCACTTTTTCCCTAATCTATTACCCTGTGCAGTCACATTCACGGATCTGTGGAGGAACGCCCTCTCAGTTTCCTAGTGTGCTGCCTTTCATTGTACACCCCCATTTTTGGTTCCGTCTTCAAAAGTACATTACCACATGTTTATCAGGGTTACATTCCATCTGACCATTCCATCTGTATCTTCCTGTAACATAAGGCCTTCATCCTCAATGCCAACCGCCCGGCCAATCTTTGTGTCAAACACAAACTTACGTAGCACACTCCCACACCCCCAACATATTCACATCTGGATCATTTATGAATACCACAAATAATAAAATACACTATATTGATCCTTGTGGTACACTAGGGGACACTGTTCCCCCATCGCACAAACAGCCTTCCTCCACCAACCTCTGTCTCCTGCGAATAAGACAATGTTTGATGTAACTCACTAAGTTACCCTTGATATCATGACTTTTTAAAAAATCAGTTTCCCATATTGAGCTTTGCCAAAGGTCTTGCTGAAAAACCATAAGAACAACATGCGTGAAAACATGCAATAACATTCGCTTGGTTTGACTTCCCTCTGATGATATCATGCTGACTACCCCTGATCAATCTTTGCCTCTATAAATAGAGTTAAATTTTCACCTTTCATATTTTCTCCAGTCCTTGCCCTATCACTGATCTAATACTGACTGGTTTACAGTTCTCCGGTCTATTTCCACCATCCTTCCGGTAAAGTGCAACCATATTAGTTGTTCTCCAGTCTTCTGGCATCTCCAACTTCCCTGTGGCCAGATTCGACTTAAAAATTTGAGTCAGGGCCTTTTGTCCTTTGTCTCTAACAGTAGCCTGTGATGCAACTTATCCAGACCTGGCAAGAAGGGCTGATGCCCGAAACGTCGATTTTCCTGTTCCTTGGATGCTGCCTGACCTGCTGCGCTTTTCCAGCAACACATTTTCAGCTCTGATCTGCAGTCCTCACTTTCTCCCCAATTTTATCCCAACCAAAGCCACCACATCTTATATCAATCTGTTCAAAAGCTTCCCAATCCATCTTCTTGAAATCGATCCCTGCCACTTCCTTCTCCCAAGTAAAACACATCTGGAGCTCTCATGTAACAAT
Organism: Chiloscyllium punctatum; assembly: GCF_047496795.1. Lineage (NCBI taxonomy): Eukaryota > Metazoa > Chordata > Chondrichthyes > Orectolobiformes > Hemiscylliidae > Chiloscyllium > Chiloscyllium punctatum. Next base: position 83,676,860 of record NC_092764.1, on the reverse strand, counting down.
CGATCAATGTTCTCCAGTTTCACACACAGAGTGCTCCATGGGTCTCTAATGGGCCCTAGTTGTTTTCTAGTTATTCTGTTCTGACTGATGTACGTGAAGAACATCTTGGCATTCTCCCTAACCTTGCTGGCAGCACGTCTTCATGCCCCTATGTCAGTCCATCACTCTGTGTGAACTTTCTAAGCTTCACCGCGATCTCCTTTCATTTTGGCAATTACTGGAGAACACAAACTGAGTTTCTCCATCAGTTAATCTTGGCTCTAATAAGATTGGCATTAAAGGAACTGTTCAGTTCCTCTGTAATTTCCAATTCTTTTCAAGAAATTATCTTGAGTGGATATTCCTCATTCCACATGTGTCCTTGCTGACACTTTCCCATCAAGTATCGAGAGAAATGTTTGATCATCCTAATGTTTCTTGTTGATTTGCAGTTTTTTTTTAATTTCATCATCAGTTCATTGATCCTCAAATGTCTCTGAATCCATGGTTTACAGCAATATCTGGCATTTTCCTGAGCTGCTTCCTTTGATCTAATGCAATCTTTAACGTATTTTGTGAAATATTGTTAAGTCACTTTACCCCTTTGCCGCTTGAACTGTGGTGGACATGTCTTTTTTTGTACATTTTACGGTGTTTATTTGAACTACCACCATTGCCTGTCTTCCAGTAAATCTTTTTCATGTACATCTCCAATTCACTGAAGCTAATTTGTGCCTCATACTTTCGAGAATTGCATGACTCAGGTTTATGACCACAATTTCAAAAACAACTGTTTATATTCAGACGTTGTATAAAATTCAATATATTGTTATTACTATTGCCGAAACCTGCTTTTCCAAAGATCTTCTGATCACATAACATCAATTTCAAAATAGCCTCCCCTCTACCTTAGTGCTCAACATACTATTAAAGGAAACCATCTCAAAGACGCTAATGAAATTCATTTTCCCAGCATTATTATTCACGTGGGTTACCACCGTTTAGATGTAGCTTGAAACTGTTCATTATTACTGCGGAACCCACAAACCTGGGTATCTAATTTCCTATTTTATAACATACCCAACATTTGTATTGCAACTTTGACTTTGTCAATCTTTGCTTCTCCTTGCTGTTTCTATGCTTCACCTTACTAGATTCTGTGGAAGCTGAGCGATGTGGCCACTTGGGAGATTTCTTGTAGATTCAGGTGAGATATTTCGTGAAGCCGACTTGGACTTTGAGTTAATCTCGTTACGTTATTCATTCTTCTCAAGTGTTATTATGACATTTTCACCAGATCTCCCGTTATGCTGGAAAGTAGAGAAGGACAATGATCTTTCAGCAATGCTATCCATTCCCCCAGACATTTGAGAGTGCTCTAACCTGGATTGGAACCTTGCAGGAGCCTGGCAAAGTATTGCTGATGTTGTACAGGATCCTAATCAGATCACATCTGGAATAGTGTGTACAGATTTAGTCTCCTCACTGATGAAAGGATATTGTTATATTGGAAGCTGATCAGAGATACTTCCTTCAACTGATTCCTGCAATGAAGTGGTTAACTTACAAGGAAGGGATGGTCAGGATGATCCAATACGCATTAGAGTTTGCAAGAATGAAAGATGACCTTATTTTTACGTAGAACACTGGAAAGAGTCAGCAACAGAAGCCAATTACACAACCAATTCCACTTCTCCAACCTGTAACACAGGATAAGCAGAAGGTTATTCAGGCCTTCCACCCTATTACACCCGGACAGGACGAGGTTATTCAGCCCCTGAATCCTGATACACAGTTACAGGAGGAGGCCAATCAGCCCCTTGAGTCTATAACACTGCATGCAGAGTCGGCCATGAGGCACCAGTATCCTGTTATGCAGCAACAGGATCAGTCTATTCAGCCTCCTCATGTCTCTAACACAGGAACTGGAAGAGATTGGTACACTCGAATAACAGGAGGCCATTCAGCACGAGAATTAAAGAAGGAGATAAAATTATTTGAGACTTGTAATGGAAATGTGGAGGTAATTCACCCATGTGTCTGTTGTATGGGAACAGAAGAAGACAAATCACTCCTTAGATCCCATTTCAGGGATGCAGAAGGTGAGTTTTCTATACCTTTAGCCTGTTGTGAAGGAATATGAAGAGATCATTCAGCCCCTCAAAATGTTGCACAGCAACAGGAAGATTCCACAAACCCGCAGGTTTCTGATGTCTTATCAGGAGGAGGAGAATCAGAATCAGAATCTGTAAATCAGGAAAGTCTGGCCATCGAGACTACAATGCAAGAATACCATGGGGCCATTCAACCCATTGAGCATTTAAACCAAGAAATGAGTGCATCCATTCAGACACTCATGCCTCTGACACAGCGATTGGAGCAGATCTTTTAAAGCTTTATACCTGTTACACAGGAACATGAGAAAGGGAACGTAGAGGTTACAGAAAAGTTAGGAATTAGGATAATCACCTTCACTTGTCAGTATAAGGTTGTGAGGAAACTGTTTTGAATTAAGGGAAATTGTGAGAATCCATTATTAATGGGCGACACGGTGGTTAGCACTGCTGCTTCACAGTGCCAGAGTTGCGGGTTCAATTCCCGAGTCAGGCGACTGACTGTGTAGAGTTTGCACATTCTCCCCGTGTCTGTGTGGGTTTCCTCCGGGTGCTCCGGATTCCTCCCACAGTCCAAAGATGTGCAGGTCAGGTGAATTGGCTATGCTAAATTGCCCGTAGTGTTAGGTGAAGGGGTAAATATGTGGGTGGCGTGTCGGTGTGGACTTGTTGGGCGGTAGGGCCTGTTCCCACACTGTAAGTAATCTAAAAAAAAAGCGGATTTGCAAAGTAAAACCAGAAAACATCAGAATTAGCATTTGTTTGCTCAAATTCTTTAAAGATGTGACAAGCAAAGTAGACAATAGGGATCCTGGAAAAGTAAAGTACCTGGACTTTGAAAAGGGATTGATTAAACGCTGCTCAAAATATTAAGTAGTAGAATAAGAGGACGTGGGTTCGGGAGGAGGTTATTCGCCTGGAAAAAGGGCTGGTGAGCCAACAACATGTAGAGAGATGGAATAGTTGTTTCGTTAGTGGTTGGCAACTTTTGGGGTTCCATAGAGTTCAGACCACATGACCCGACAATTTACCATCCATCGTATTACTCGGATGAGAGGAGAGAAAACACGGCAGCCACATTTTCAGCTGACACTAAAACAAGTGGAAAAGTAGGTTGATGTAATGAAAATGTAGAACAATTGCAAATAGACATGAATGTGCCAACATCTGGCAGCAACAGCTTAACGTGGATAATATGGGATTAGCCATTTTGATCAGAGGAATCCTACATGTTATGGAAATGGAAAGCAACATCAGAGTGTTTATGTGCAGAGACATCTGGGTGCCGCAGGAAACTCACATGCAGGTACAGCAGGGAATGAGAAAAGCAAGTACAATTTCAGCATTTACTTGGAAAAGAATAGAGTATAAAGGGAGGGAAGAATTACTGTAACTGTGCAAGATATTAGTGAGACAGTAACTGACGTGCTGTGTTCAGGTTTGTTGTCCTGATTGCAGGAGTGATATTGTAGCAAATAAGGCAATTCAGAACAAGTACATTAGATTGATTACAGAAATGAATTTGTCTTTTGAAGTGAGTTTGAGCAGTTCAGGCCGATGCACTCTGGGTTAAAAAGAATGAGAGGAAACCTTATTGAGGGTCTGGAGGATGTTTAACGTGTTTTGGTTCTGTTCGCCGAGCTAGGAATTTTTGTTGCAGACGTTTCGTCTCCTGTCTAGCTGACATCCTCAGTGCTTGGGAGCCTCCTGTGAAGTGGTCCTGTGATGTTTCCTCTGGCATTTATAGTGGCTTGTCTCTGTAGCTTCCGGTTGTCAGTTCCAGCAATCCGCTGCAGTGGCCAGGAAATTGGGTCCAGGTCGATGTGTTTATTGATTGACCACAACAATGAGCACCCGAGCTACAAATTTTCTACCAAACTTTGGTTGTTAAATGTGACTGACAATGTCGGTGTGGAGTGGATATTTCCTCATGTAGGGCAAGGGATCATAGTTTTAGGATTAGGCAGAGCAGATTTAAAACAGGGGTGAAGAGAACTTACTTCTCTCAAAGGGTTGTGAATCTGTTTACTTCACTGCAGGGGATGCTGGGACATTGAGTAAATGAAGGGATATGGAGAGCAGACAGGGAAATGGAACTGAGGCCACGATGACATCAGCTGTGATTTTATTGAATGGCAGAACAGGCTCGAGGGGCTGGATTGTTTCTCGTTCTTATTCAGCCTTTCGACTGTGCTCCACAGGAACGGGAGAGAACTGGTTATCTGTCAGGAAGCAGGCACTTCGGATAAATCAGTCTGAATCAGTTTGACAGAACGTAAGCAGTGGAGTCACATAGGGACCAGTGCAGGGTCCTCAGCTATTTACAATCGATATCAGTGATCAGTACGATAGAACAGACGTACTGCTGCTGTTTGCAGTACAGATCTTTGGTGATGATACTGAGGTAAGCAAGACATTAAGTTAGCAAGAGAATGTGGAGAGCCTGCAAATTGATATAGACAGGTAAAGTCAATAAATAATACTTTGCCAAGTGGAATATAATGGAATGTATAACCTGCCAGCTTTTTCAGGAAGAATGGAAGACAGTATGTTACTGAAATGGAGAGGGATTACTCAACGTAGAGATACAGTGTGTTCTGGAGGGTTCACTCGAACCAATTCAGACATGGGAAATGCTGCTCCATCTCCCTGATGGTCTGCCCCTTGACATTCCCAGTGGTCCTATTGATCTCAGTACACACGGGATATTTTGATGTGGTTGGTTGGTGGTGGGGAATGGTGAGGGGGAGAGTTATTCACATTAAAACTGGAAAATGGGCGGCACTATGCAACATTGGTTAGCACTGCTGCCTCACAGTGCCAGAGACCTGTGTCCAATTCTCGCCTCAGTCGACACTGTGTGTGGAGTTTGCATATTCTCCCCGTGTCTGCGTGGGTTTCCTCCAGGTGCTCGGGTTTCCTCCCACAGTCCAAAAATGTGCAAGTTATGTGAATTTGCCATGCTAAATTGCCCGTAGTGTTAGGTGAAGGGGTAAATGTAGGGGAATGAGTCTGGGTGGGTTGCAATTTGGCGAGTCAGTGTGGACTTGTTGGGCCGAAGGACCTGCTTCTGCACTATAAGTAATCTAATCTAATTACACATCAACAACATGGGACTGGCTGGAGGAGAATTGGCAGGGTCCAAACAGGTGATTGTGAACAAAAATACAGGCAAATTCTCAATCCACCTCAGCGAACCTGACCAGACAACATAAACCCAGAGGAGATATTTGTTTGGCATGGTTCAGTGTGCAGTCCAGGTGTACTGCTGAACACCACCCTGCAATCATTCCACAGTGGAACACTGTGCACACTATAGCAGTGCATTGATCTATAAACCCAGGTGAGATACGTGTTCAGCAGGGAGCACTGTGAAAACCGGACTGGTATACTGTCCAATACAACGACAATCTACCCAGAGTGGAAGGGTACGCAGATCACTGTAGTGCATTGATCAATGAACAAAGAAGAGATGTGCGACCAATGTGTAGAACTGTGTCCATCATCCCAGCGCATTGTTCAGTAACATTGTGTTGGATCATTGCCCAGCGTAGGGAAACTTGCAGCCCATACTGGAAATGACAGGATGTGCAGCTCCCATCCATTTACAGCTCCATAACACCATTGTGCCATGGCACAGGTGTTCTGTGGGTGTGAAAATCACGCCAGGGAGAGATGGTGGGGGAATCATTTTAAGTATCAAAAAATGGGAGAGGTTTGGAGAATAGACAGAGAGAGCGAAATTGAGAAACAATGTCATGGAAGGATGTGCTCGCAGAATCCAGAATGCTGAAATGAAGACATTTCAACAGTATCCTGCAACATGAGCCAGGGTTTCCAGGAATGATGGGTGAATGGGATATTGGTGTGAGTTCACATGATGGAGAGGATTGGATGAGCTTTTGTTCTGCGGCTTTGTAACAGGGAGTATGGTCACCAGAGTCTTTAACACATTGGGCTCAATCTAACAATAATTTATCACAGTGAAATTTTCACTGAGTATGTCAGAGGGATTGTCTGTACGACACTGAGCTAGTTTCCTGGTGATATCGTATCAAACTCAGCTCATTAACTACCTACCCCACCCAATGGTGTCCCTCTCATTCAATGCCAGCTCGATTTCCTTCATGGTTGGAGGTACTCACCAATGCCCGTATGACCCTAAATATTCCGTGATCCCTGGCACTGGTGCCATCTTCAAAAGGCCAATTGACACACGGTTGAGCTTTCTCCATTTGGAGCTGCCCGCACAGTTTACCCCGAGGATGGCAGGTAACGGGCAATTACAGACAAGGGAGTCCTGTTGAATGGGCTAATACAGAGGGGGACCATTCTCTTCCGAGAGTGGGCCACACTACCAGACCCATCGAGCATGATCTGAGCTCACCACCCAGCTCAGTGCAGTGTCGACAGTTTGAAGAAATGTCCAGCAATACAGGACAAACATGAATAAACTTCCCCGCTCTGTCAGGATAAGGGTCGCTGTATTCCCTCTGCTGCCTCACACTCACTATGTATCTGTTATAGCACTGACCGCCGAACAAGGCTCATACTCCACCACTCTCACTACTGCACGCAGTCTCTCTTACTCTCTCTCTCTCCCTCTCCCTTTCTCTCTGTCCACTTTACACCCCCACACCAATAACATGGCGTCGATACAACTTTGTGCACTAACTCCCTCTGGATACGTCACCATGTCCCCCACCTACACCAGCACTAACAACAGGGGCACCCACTCCCACCCTCCCTCCCTCCCTTTCTCCCATTCCAGGCGAAACAGCTTGGAATAGGACAGAAATGGACAAGCCGGGTGGTGGAGTGCCTCAACCACCCTCCCCCTGCCTTTTGGGGAGGACCCTGGTAGGAGCTGGAGAGGACTGGGACACCTCGTGTGGAGATTCTGAAACATCCATGTCCCACTGACCGAGTAAGGAGCGTGGCCCTGATACCATCTGCCTTTTGTGTCGAGCTGGTACAAATGGGATCCCCACAGTCAAAATAGGCAGGAGAGTGGGCTCACAACATATCGTCTCCACCTCCTCCCAGGAGCGGAGCACGGAGGCTCCCTCCTACACCTCCTCCTGTAAACTGCTCAGATACTGAAACTAATCTGTGATATTTTCTGCTCTCCCCACTTGTCCTGACATCTTTAATAATCTGTGCTCATGTACACCCAGTGCTCTCTGCTCCTACACCCGCTTCATAATGGTACAGAATGCTTTATAGTGACTTTCAGAGTTATTCCTACCAAGCTGCATCACCGCACACTGCTCTGCATTGATCCTGATCTGCCTTAAACCCGAAAACTACATCAGTGTGTCACTGTCCTGCTGGAGTTCCACACTGTCCTCCACAGACTTTATAATTCCTCTGGGTTTGGTATGTGCAAACACTGAAATTGCCCTACAGTCACACTCCACACAGAAATACTGACCTACTCACTATTGTGAGCAAGTGCAACATTAACACGCTCCCTGAGCACAGACCTAAATACTGACCGACACCAGAGTAAGTAAAATATTGACAAGGTCACTGTGGAGCAAGAGAAATACTGACAGACACTCCATGTCGACACTTGATTCTGTGTATTAGTGAGTGTCTCTATGTCTCTGTGTTAGTGTGTGTATATCTGTGTATCAGTGTAAGGCGAGTCTGCAGTCTCTATGGTGCTCAAAGTGATGTAATATCTCCCTGACAAGAGATCTGACCGCAGGATGGGAGATGTTGTCTATGTGGACTTTAGCAAGACCTTTGATAAGGTCCCTCAAGGGAGGCTAATACAGAGGGTGAAGTCAAATGGGTGAAGTATTGAACTGGTAAGGTGGATAGCGAACTAGCTTTAGTCATAGACAGTAATGGTAGAAGGGTGTTTTTCTGTCTTGAGATCTGTGATTCGTGGTGTTCTGCAGGGATCAGTGCTGGGAACCCTGCTGTTTTATATATATATAAATGATTTGGAGGAGAATGTGGCCTGGTTTGTAAGTTTATGGATGACATAAAGATTAGGGGTGCTGTGGATGGTGAGGAGGATTGCCAGACAGAACAGCAGGATTTATAGACTGAACTTGGGCAGAGAAATGGCAGATGGAATTTAATCCAGTCAAATGTAAAATGATGCATTTTGGAAGGTCTAATGCAAGAGAGAAGCATAGAGTAGATAGCAAAACTCCTAGTTGCATCACATACACAAGGATCCAGGCATACAGGTCCACAGTCCCCTGAAAGTGGCAATGGAAGTGAGGAAGGGTCGCTTCATTTTTGTCCACAGATGCTGCCAGACCCACTGAGCTTTCTGTTGCTGTCAGTCTCTGCTGACCTCCCCACACCACTCTACAGGTGGGAGTGGAGGGGGAAAATCATCAGGGATTCAGTTTGGGAGGGACAGAAGGAGGGAAGCAGCTCACAGCACCATCCAAACACAGACAGGCACACAGACACGCACACACACACACGCAAACACACATACACACATAGATTCAGACACAGACACACATGCACTTACAGGAACACATGCACACAGATGCAGACACACACACGCAGTCAAACACACATAAATACACAGATGCACACACACCCATAGAATCAGACGCACACGATGACACATGCAGCTGCACACACATACTCACAGAATCCTCACACCTACACAGGCACAACCACACAAACACACACGGACACACCCAGATGCAGAGAGACACACAGATGCACAAACAGATACACAGAGACGGAAGCTCTCTCGTATCCCCCAGCCCTATGTTCTGATGTTCCATTCAGCCCTTCGGACATGCTATACAGGAACAGATCGAGGCCAGTCCGATGGTTTGGTGTAGTTTCGGAAATGTACTTGGAAAGACCAGGAAGTGACTCCACACCCCCTACCCCTAATCCCTCTTTCCAGGCTTCCCCCTCTGTAACTTCTGCTCCAGATACGTGTCATGTTACAGACCTAGATTCGCTAAGAAATTCAGCTCCCATACCCCACCCAGGGTTAACTTGATGGGCGGCACGGTGGCACAGTGGTTAGCACTGCTGCCTCACAGCGCCGGAGACCCGGGTTCAATTCCCGCCTCAGGCGACTGACTGTGTGGAGTTTGCACGTTCTCCCTGTGTCTGCGTGGGTTTTCTCCGGGTGCTCCGGTTTCCTCCCACAGTCCAAAGATGTGCAGGTCAGATGAATTGGCCATGCTAAATTGCCCGTAGTGTTAGGTAAGGGGTAGATGTAGATGTAGGGGTATGGGTGGGTACGCTTCGGCGGGGCGGTGTGGACTTGTTGGGCCAAAGGGCCTGTTTCCACACTGTAAGTAATCTAATCTAATCTAATCTAATCTAAACAAATCATCTGCTCTCCTTGAATGCAACACTGTACAACACGACTTCCAGGAAAGTAACCAGTTACTTTCCAAAAGCATAACATGAGAAAATACGAAATGATCACAGGCCATTCAGCCCCTCAAGCCTGCACTCATTAAATAAGAGCATCGCTGATCTACTCCAAGGCTCAACTCCACTTTCCTGCTATCCCCTTGCATCCCTCAACTCGCTGATATGTCAAAATCCAATCCAGCCGGCTGTAAATACATTGTGTCCCTTTGAAGCTGCCTGAACTGTTGTTCTTTTTCAGCACTACACTCTTTCAACATAGACGCACATACACACACACGCATACTCATAGCCACCCCACACACACAAACCCACACACGCACACAAACCTGAGAGACACGCAGACGCACAAACAGACACACAGAGATGTACACACGCCCACCGACACACACACACACACACACACACACACAGGCACACATCTACACAAAAACACACGCACAAAACGCACACAACCAAAGATATCACCAGTTTCCTCATTTCCCCTCCCCCCCTCATCTTATTCCAGATCCAACTCTTCAACTCGGCACCTCCATCTTAGATTTTACAACCTGTTCATCTTCCTTCCCACCTATCCATTCCACCTTCTGCTGTAACCTATCACCTTCACCCCACCTTAATTCAACAATCGCCTTCCCAGCTACCTTCCCCCCAGCAGCAGCTCCCCACACCCCCATTTATTCCTCAGGCCTCTTGGCCCACAAGCCTCATTCCTAATGAAGGGATTATGCTCGATATTTCGACTCTTCTGCTCCTTGGATGCAGATTGAACAGTTGTGCTTTATCAGCACCACACTCTTTCAACACAGCACACACACACACACACACAGACACAGAAACACACACACACAGGCACAGACAAAGACACAGACAGACAGACAGACGGAAATACACCCATACCGACACACGCACAAATACACAGACAGCCACACTTCCCGCCCACGAAGACATCCACATTCCTCCTCCATGCACACAGACATCAGCATTCCCCACACACGCACACATAGGCTCACACACAGGCACACGCATACATGCAGACATTCTCAAACGGCCACATACACACCCACATTCCCACACATGCACACATACGTTAACACAGACACACATATACAGATATACACACACAAACAGACACACACTAACTCAGACACAGACACACGCAAAAAACACACATACACAAATACATACACACACACACACACACACACATATGCAGGCACACAGATACACACACAGACAGATGTACACACACCAGCACACAGCAGAGGCACACACGCATTGGCATACACCACACAGAAAACACACCTACAAACCAAAACACAGGCACACATACAAACAGACTCTCACAGACACAAACAGACAGATACCCACAACCACCTGTACACACACACCTATATTCCCCACACACAAGCACACGCATGCACACACACAGATGTACACAGACACGGGCACGCACACACAGGACAAGGACACACACTAGCACACGCAGACACACACAGACACACAAAGACATGCATACACACAGACGTACAAACATATAGACACACACACACGCACACACACATCTTGTAAAATGCAATGTTTAGCGACTTACAAATAACCTTATATGTAAGAAAGGATTGAAAAGTACTAAAACACACGAGCACAGCATGACATTATATCACTTTCAGAAAAAGAGGGAGAGACAGTTGGGGAGGGAGAGCGAGGAATGGAGGCTTTGAACCCCATTCAATTATCCACCCCAAAACAAAACATTGCCCATTGCACACAGATGCAGAGATAGATATGCAAACATACATACACAATCTAATGCAGAACATACAGAGAGATAGATACACAAATAGACACACACAAATTGACAAGCATGGACAGCAATATGCAAATACATACTTGGACATATAAACATGTCGAGTTTATACAGGGGTTTGAAAACAGACATATTGGCCCATATACTCAATTCTAATGATAATCTCAAACTAAACTAGCCCCACGTTCCTGCGGCTTGGACCATATTTTTCCAGACTTTTTCTTATTCTTGTACTTAATAAAACGTCTTTTAAACGTTGTAGCTTTACCCACATCTATCACTTCTGAGGACGTTCATGCCACACACGAATGAATTGATGTGTAATCACAAAGCACTTCATATTTCCTGATCAGATACACACAGGAACACTATGAGAAGCTCGAGAAGTGATTGCTAAAATCTGGATGAGACGTTCTTATCATCGATGGCCACAGGTGAGGTGCTGGAGGACATGAGGCTAACTAACGTGGTCCCATTATTAAACAAACTGGCAAGGAAAAGCCAGGGAACAATAGACAAGTGAGCCTGACATTAGTGGTGGGCAAGCTGTTGGAGAGAATCCTAACGATAGGATTTACATGTATTTGGAAAGGCAAGGACTGATAAAGGAAAGTCAACATGGCTTTGTGCATGGGACGTCATATCTCACGAACTGGATTACTTTTTCTTGAAGAAGTAACAAAAAGCATTGATGAGGGCAGAGCAGTAGACGTGATCTATATTGACTTCAGCAAGGCATTCGACAAGGTTCTCCATGAAACACTGTTTAGCAAGCTGAGATCTCATGGAATACAAGGCGAACTAACCATTTAGATACAGAACTGGCTCAAAGGTAGAAGACAGAAGGTCGTGGTGGAGGGTTTTTTTAGACTGGAGGCTCGTGACCAGTGGTGTGCCAAAAAGGTTGGTGCTCGTTCCACTGCTGTTGATCATTTACATGAATGATTTGAATGTGAACAAAGGTATGGTTAGCAAGTTCATATTTGACACCAAAATTGAAGATGCAATGTAGAGAGAAAATAACGACCTCAGAGTAAAACGGGCCCTGCATCAGATGGACCAATGAGCCGAGGAGTTGAAGATGGAGTTTAATTTAGATAAACGTGAATTGCTGCATTTTGGAAAGGAAAATCAAGGCTTGGCTTATACATTTAATGTTAAGTCCCTGGGGAGTGTTGATAAAAAAAGACACCTTAGAGTGCAGGTTCATTGTACTTTGAAAGTCTAGTCGCAGGTATATAGGATAGTGAAGATGGTGGTTGATATGCTTGTCGTTGTTGGACAGTGCATTGAATGTAGGAGTTGGAATGTCATATTGTGGCTGTGCAGGACATTGATTAGGCCACTATTGAATACTTCATGCAATCATGGTCTTGCTTTTCGAGGAAGGATTTGTGAAACCTGAAAGGTTTCGGAAAATATTTGCAAAAAAATTGCCAGGGTTGGATATTTTCAGATTAATGGAGAGGCTGAATATGCTGGGGTTATTTTCCCTGGAGCATCAGCGTTTGAGAGTTAATCATAGAGAGTTAATCATATATACTCACAAGTGGAATGGATAGTGTCATTACCCCATAGTAGCACTTTCCAAAGCTAGTGGACCTAGTTTGAAGATCAGAGGGGAAAAGTTAAAAGGGATCTAAGGGGCAACGTTCAAAGACAGAGTGTTTTTATGTACCGTGCTGCCAGAGGAAGTTGTGGAGGCTAGGGCAATTACAACATTCAAAAGGCATCAGGATGGACACATGAATTGGAAGTGTTTAGACGGATGTGGGCCAAATGCTGGCAAATGGAACTACATTAATGTAGGACGTCTATTTGGGAGGGTCGAGTTGAATAGAAAGGTCTGTTGCCATGCTCGACAACTCTATGAAACTACGTCTTCTGTAAAACTTTCTCCTGTTATCTTAAAATTAAACGTTATCTTTAAATCCACGAGCCTAAGGAAATGACACGTACCATTCAACATTTTCTACACGTCTCATTGTTTAATAAACCTCGATAAGGTTGATTAGATCTCAAACTTCTAAGCTGCAGTGGAACAGATCCCAGTCCATCAAGTCTGTCCTTATAACTTAAACACTCCATTCCGAACAACAGGGAGAAAGGGAAGACGGCAGATGTTGGAGTACCAGAGTTGAAAAGTGTGGTGCTGGAAAAACACAGCAGGCCAGGCAACATTCGAGGAGCAGGAGAATCGACATTTCGGGCATAAGCCCTTCTTCAGGAATGCGGCTGGTGTGCCAAGCTTGGCACACCAGCCTCATTCCTGAAGAAGGGCTTATGCCTGAAACGTCGATACTCCTGCTCCTCGAATGCTGCCTGGCCTGCTGTAGTTTTCCAGCACCATATTTTTCAACTCATTCCCAGCAACAGCCTGGTAAATCTTTTCTGAACCCTCTCCAGTTTAATAATATCCTCAATGTAACTGGGTGACCAGAACTACACATTACTCCAGGAGAGACCTCACGAATATCCAGCACAGTCTGAAGATAATGTTTCAGCTTCTGTACTCAAAGGTCTGAGTAAAGAAGGCCTGCAAGCCAAACACCTTCATAACCACCCTGCCGACACATGATGTAAACTTCAAAGAAATATATCAGAACCCCTAGATCTCTCTGTTCTACAATGCTACCAATGGTTTGACATTGAATTGTATATATCCTCTCCTTGTTTGTTTCAACAAATTGCGATACTTTGTATTTATTGAAATTAATCTCCATCTACCACTTCTCAGCCCAGTGAGTGATCGTACTGGGGAAGAAAGGTTGGACATAATCAGCTGCCTTGGATTCCTTCGTGGTTTTAAGAAGAGGACAGTCACACGTTAGAGGTGGGAAAGAGTGATTGTTGTTTTTGATCCAAAACATTTGCTCTTTCTTCATCTCTGGTGTTCAGTAATAACTCTCTGTTCCAGATCATTTCTAGTGCAAAGTGTGTCTGCAGGATGTCTTTCCCTCATATTTCAGATGTCAGATAATAGCCAATTAAGATGGAAATCATAGCCAAACAATTAAAGATCTTCATTTCGAAGGCAAAACACATAAACTGAACATCCTATAGTTGAGTTGAGTACCTTTAATCTTTTGTACAATGTGATTCTTTCAACTGTGTAATTCAGTAAAAGTGAAGCAAATTTTAATGAATCCACACGGAGCTGAAAGCTGACATTTGAAATGTGACACAAAATCTGAGCATGGTTTAAGTCTTGTGTAGTGGGTAACGCCCATGCCTCTGAGCCAGAGATCTGGGTTAGATTCCAATACCTGAACTTGCGTGGTACTGTCTCTCACTGGATCAGAAGGTCGGAATTCAAGTCCTGCCTATCAAAATGGTATGCCACAGTATTTCAAAACAGGCTGATGAACAAACACACAGGAGTAAAATGTTGCAGCTTTTGGGATTATTGCCAAGTGATGGTAGTGACCCTACCTCTGAGCCCGAAAGTCTAGATAAAAAATCCCACGGGGTGTTTCATAATGTGGCTGAACAATTTTGTAAAGTGATTTTAGAATTGCGATGTGACAAAGAGGGAAGAGGAGTCAGTATTGAAGTTCAGAATTTAGTCCAGGTTTACTGAAAACACAGCCATTCGTGTTGATTTGAGTCACCATTGCACCTTCTAGAGTTTTATAAAATGATGAAGACCATGGATAGGGTGATTAGTCCTGATCTTTACCCCAGGGTAGGGAAGCCCAAAACTAGTGGATATAGAATTAAGGTGAGATGGACAAGATATAAAGGGGAACGAAGGGGACCATTTCCCCACAGAGGGTGGTATGTGTATGCAACGAGCTGTCAGACGAAGTAGTGACGAATGCAACAAATTACAACATGTAAAACGCATCTAGATGGGGACATGAATTGGAATGGTTCAGAGGGATATGGTAAAAATGCAGGAAAATGAAACTAAGTTAATTTGTGTCATCTGGTTGGCAAGAATGAGTTTGACCAAAGCATCCGTTTCTGTTCTGTACATTTCTATGATTCATTTATCCAATTAAAAGTGATCCCTTTGTAATCATATGTAACCTTCTTCACCTTCCACTATATAACTAAACTTGGTGGCATGTGTAAACTTGCTCACCATACATTGCATAATTCTCATGTAAGTCACTGATATAAGTGATAACCAAAAGTGGATCCAGCAGCAATACCTGAGGAACGCCACTGGTAAGAGGCCTCCAGTCCAAAAGACAACATTCCTCCATCACCCTCTGCCTCCTGCCAGTAAGCTGAAGCACACATATGCATACAGACATCGAGACACGTACACAGTCTGTCTTTAAGTCAGCGATAGATACATTTTGATGGATAAGGGGATCAAGGTTACAGTGAGAAGGCAGGAAAATTTTGTTGTGAAACATGTCAGCCATGATTGAACTGCAGATCAGACTTGATGGACAAAACAGTCTAGTTCTGCACCAATTTCCTACACCCTATGGTTTACGCTATCAGAAATGTCTAACCAAGAGAAGAGTGGAGGCTGAATTTGATAAATACTTTATTGAACAGAATCAATGGGAATGTAGGCTAGGTTTGAGGAGTTGAATGGACTATGTCTTTCCTATTGGTTGTGCCCTCATTTTTAAAATGGGAAGCTGACTTGCTGTGCTTTTCATACACCTTTGAATTTAGAGGTTTCCCCATTTATGATTGAGATAAGGATATTCCTATCTTCTTAGGGTTGTGCTGTCTGTGGTATTCTCATCCCCAGGGAACAGTGAAGACTGGGCCATAGAGTCATAGAGTCCTAGAGATGTGCAGTACGGAAACAGCCCTTTCGGTCCAACTCACCCATGCTGACCGCATACCTCAACTCAATCTAGTCCACCAGCCATATCCCTCCAAAACCTCTCCTATTCATATAACCATGCAAATGCCTTTTAAATGTTGCAATTGTACCAGCCTCCAACACTTCCTCTGGCTGCTTATTCCATACACGTACTACCATCTGCATGAAAAGGTTGCATGTTAGGTCACTTTTATATCTTTCTGCACTCACCCTAAACTTATGCCCTCTAGTTCTGGACTCCCTTACCCCCGGGAAAATACCTTGCCTATTTATCCTATCCATGCCCCTCATGATATTACAAACTTCGATAAGGTCATAACTCAAAGACAATCGCGTATTTTGATGTGTAGTGACTGCAGCAATTTTTCAACACAACAGTCAAAAATGAAATTAATGATGAAGATTATTGTTTGTATTGTTAAGCGGACGTATGCTCATCAGGCTAATAGGAACTCTCCCCCCTCCTCAGTGTCTGAACATCAAAATTGAGCACATGACTTACACTGCAGATGGTTCTATCAATAGAAAGACAGCATTTTTGATCGGATAGCGATCCCCCCAAATGTTGGTCTATATTCTGTGCTCACCTTTTAAACTCTCAGAGATCAGGATCATTGACAGTACGAACTCCACCTGATCACCTGCCAAAAAGTGGACCGAATAGAGGGTCGGTGAGATCAGAAGCAAATTGACAATCAGCTCCACAGTATAGCAGGCGGCCATGCAACCTTTCTAGGCTGTTAAACAGGAACAGGAGAGCCCTGGCCCGCTACCAGGAAGTACAGAGTCGAGATAATTACTTATTTTCAGGTTGGAAAGCTATAACTAGTGGACTTCCTCAGGAATCAGAGTGAGGTCAATAACAGTTTACAATCCAGATTAATGGTTTGGAAGAAGGGGCTGAATGAATTGTAGCTCAGTTTGTCATACACCAGGATAGTCATTCAATAATGTTTCAAGTGAAGGCAGAGCGTCTGCAATGGGGTACAGAGAGGGGAGGGCAGTGTGTAAAGCTTCGCCAAAAAAAAACTGTACAGTGTGGGTGATGGGAAGTCTGCGTTTTGGAGGACGCGTAAAACAACCATAAATTATATAACTGGAGGAAGATTGAAGAACGCCGTGGTACAAATGGGTTCATGAGTCCTGGGACATAAATCACATCAAGTTAGTCTGTACATGCAGCACGTGTTTTGAAAATTAATGAAATTATACTTTTTCTTGCAAAGAGTATTGGGTCTGATCTTAAGGATGTTTTACTGCATCTGTACAGGCCGTTGCTCAGACCAAATCTGATGTACTGTGCAAGGTTGTAATTCCAATGAAGTGAAAAAACAAATTGCTTTTGAAAATTATCAAAGATGCTTCTCTTTATTTACTCTTGCGATGAAGGCATTATGTTTAGAACTATTAGAAGTTTAGGCCTGAGAATGAGAAATGTTTTTATTGATCATATAAGTTTTGAGCTATTGAATAGCTGATGAATATTTTATCTTCTCTGGGGGAATAAGACTGGGGAGCTAATTTAATAATAGGCTGCATTCCTTGAAATGCAGATATTGTGAAGATATTACAAGTTGTATTTTAAAAGTATACGGGAACATATAAACACATCTTCAAATCTAGTGGCCCTATTTGTTCTGAAAGAAATGGCTGGGTGTCCAACAGCAGCAATGATGTACCTACATGGAGCAGGTAATGTGATTGTGTCATACAGTTCAGACACTGTTCAAAGAGACCTCATTTGGTCTAGTTTGGGGCCAGATAACGTTATTGTGTGATTCAACTCAGAGAGGGAGAAATTGTAATATTCCTGAGAAGGAATAGCCTGTTGCTCCCTTTCTCTCCGTGTTCCTCCTCCCAGCAATGTGTGTGAGCTGAAAACTCCTCAGTCGTTTTTACCACTGCTGGAGGATTTCTGTCACGGATTCACTGGAATCGCTCCAATGCCTGAAGTAAAGGGAATTCAGCTAAATCCACCTGTTGCAGGAAGTAATCCCATTACCAGCAGCATGTAAGAGCAGAATAGCTCCAAAACCTGAATGATGTTTGGGACAATCAGGCGTGTTTCCTTTTGTTATGAGTTCAATTAATTTAGGGTGTAGGTTTGCTTGCTGAGCTGCAGGTTTGATACCCAGACGTTTCATAACCTGGGTCGGTGACATCATCAGTGGGGACCTCCAAGTGAAGCGAAGCTGTTGTCTCCTGCTTTCTATTTATATGTTTGTCCTGGATGGGGTTCCTGGGGTTTGTGGTGATGTCATTTCCTGTTCGTTTTCTGAAGGGTTGATATATGTTATTCGCATGTATGTGCTTGTTTATGGCGTTGTGGTTGGAGTGCCAGGCCTGTAGGAATTCTCTGGCATGTCTTTGCTTAGCCTGACCCAGGATAGATATGTTGGCCCAGTCGAAATGGTGTTTTTCTTTCATCCGTATGTAGGACTACGAGGGAGAGAGGGTCGTGTCTTTTTGTGGCTAGCTGGTGTTCATGTATCCTGGTGGTTAACTTTCTTCCTGCTTGTTCTATGTAGTGTTTGTAGCAGTCCTTGCATGGAAGTTTGTCCGTAGGTTGTACTGGGTTCTTTAAGTTTTTTAGTTTTTGTTTGAGAGTGTTGGTGGGTTTGTGTGCTACTAGGATTCCGATGTGTCTTAGCAGTCTGGCTGTCATTTCTGAAACTTCTTTGATGTATGGTGAGGTGGTTATGGTTTCTGGCTGTGTTTGGTCTGCGTGTCGTGGTTTGATCTTGAGGAATGTGCGCACTGTATTTTTTGAGTATCCGTTCATCTTGAATACGTTGTATAGGTGGTTCTCCTCTGTTTTCTGAAGTTCGTCTGTGCTGCAGTGTGTGGTGGCTCGTTGGAATAGTGTCCTGATACAGCTTCGTTTGTGTGTGTTGGGATGTTTGCTGGTGTAGTTAAGTATTTGGTCAGTATTTGTCGGTTTTCTGTGTACACAGGTTTGTAGTTCTCCGTTGTCCTTTCTTTCGACTATGACGTCCAAGAATGCGAGTTTGTTGTCGGTCTCTTCTTCCTTGGTGAACTTTATGCCTGTGAGGGTGTTGTTGATGATGTTAAATGTCTCTTCTATCTTGTTTCCTTTTGTGATGACAAAGGTGTCTTCTACGTAGTGGACCCAGATTTTTGGTTTGATGGTTGGTAGGGCTGTTTGTTCTCGTAATTGCTTACTGCTTCTGCTATGAATCCTAATAGCGGTGATCCCATGGGTGTGCCGTTGGTTTCTTCAATTAATATTTTGGCAATGTTCTTTAAAGTTAACTCTCGGCAGAGATTTTATTTTTCAGTTTATCATCAAATGTGTGCATGTGTCAGTACTTTTCGAAAGGAAAACACTGGTGTACAGATTTGTAATATCCAACCATCTGTCATTTATCTTTCCATCGTAGTTTGAGCAACTTTGTCTTTGGTCATAAACTTGCTAATTTTAACAGATTAAAAGAATCCTGCCTGACTTGTTCCTCATTTTGACCCAGTTTGAGACCTATATTATTGATCATGACATCAACCTGATTACATTAACATTTGCAGTGAGCAGCGGAAGCATGGGATGAGGAAAGGGAATATTGTCCTGAACTTTCGACCAGAGAGCCTGACGTCATTGGTGGCCATGTTGTTGGACAGCATTGAGAGGCGCAGGATTTACATGTGTTTTCAAAAGTAACAACTGATGATGGATAGTCAACATGGCTTTGTGTATGGGAAGTCAGTTCTAACAAAGTTCACTGCGTTTTGTGAAGAGGTGACAAAGAAGGTTGGTGATGGCAATATTGTAGACGCTGTCCACATAGATTACAGCAAGGCATTCGACAGTATTCTGCATAGCAGACAAGTTAGTAAGGTAAGGTCATAAATATATCCAAGATAAGCTAGCCAAATGCCTACAAACTTAGAGTGAAAATAGGAGACTGAGGGTGGTAGAAGACTGCTTTTCAGACTGGAGGCCTATGACCAGTGCTGTGCCACGAGGAGCAGTGCTGAATCCACTGCTTTTCATTATTTATTTCAATGATTTGAATGTGCATATTTGCCTGTTTATTGTGTTTACAGATGACATTAAAATTGGAGGTACATTGACCAGCAAGGTTTACCTCAGAGTCCAATGGGACGTCGATCAGATGGGCCAATGGGCCAAAGGGTGACCGGTGGAGTTAAATTTTGATAAATGTGAAGTGTTGCATTTTGGTAAGGTAAATTATGGCAGAACATTCACAAGTAATGGTGGGGCCCTGCGGAGTATTGTTGAACAAAACTGTGCAGGCTCAAAGATCCTTAAAAGTGGAGTCGCAGGTAGATAGGGTGGTGAAGAAGGTGTTTGGTATGCCGGCCATTATTGGTCAGTGCATTGAGTATGCGAGTTGGGAGATCATGTTGGAACTGGGCAGGATGCTAGTGAGGCCAGATTTAGAATACCGTGTTTAATTCAGTCTGCTCAGCTCCAGGAAGGATGTTGTTAAACTTCAAAGGGTGCAGAAAAGATTTACAAGTTTGTCGCCGGGAGTGGACGGTTTGAGGTATGGGGGATGCTGGACAGACTGGGGATTGTTCACTCTAGAGCATCGGAGGCCGAGGCGTGATATCATGGACGATTGTAAAATTATGAGAATCATAGAGAGTCTGAATAGCCAGGGTCTTTTTCCGATGATCGGGGAGTCCAAAACTATAGGACAAAGACTGAAGGCGAGGAGAGCAAGATAGTAAAGGGAGAACACTTTCAGCCAGATTGTGGATTTTATTTTAATTTATTTCATCCAAAGTTTCATCAAACGTTTGAAAGGCATCTGGCAATGCATATTAATAGGAAGGATTTACAGGGATATGGGCCTAATGCTGACAAATGGGTTGAGATCAGATTGGGATGTCTGCTTTAGTGGGCAGGATTCCTTGCTGTACGACACTGTAAGAGAGATTAGGAGAAATGCTAAAAGGGCCAACTGAGTGGGAATTCTCTTTCCTAGAGGTATGTGGTGCCTCTTTGTTCACATTTATTCAAACTAAGTTCATTAATATTTGAGACAGATTGAGTCATGGATAATGGAATACAGACAGGAAAGTGGGACTCAGACCACAACCTGTTATTCCACAGTCTTAGTGCCTGGTGGAGCAGTTTCATAGTGTCGAACGACCTTAGCCTGCTCCTGAGTGCTATGCTGCATTGTTCCATTCAGCACCTCCAACCTGCTTGATAGGAACAGTTGGAGATTACTTCCTGTATCACCTGGTGCACAGAAACAGGAAAGGCCATTCAGAGATCATTCAGTGAACTAGCTCCCCTGACTCTCTCGAATAGAGAATTCCTGACATTCACTATGCTCTGTTTGAAGAACCCATTGCTCTGCTTATACACCATGACCTATTGATATGAGTGAGAGATGTGAATACAAGGGCTTAGGTATGAGTGACTGGCCCTGGTATCAGGGCAGTAATTAACTGAGGACCCTCAGCAAAATCACACTTCACCAGAATCCATTGCAAACTCTCCGCTGTTGGGAATTTTTCACAGCACAAGGGAAGATATTTATCATCATTGGGCATCAATCATCACATCTGTGGGACATCACTGCAGGAGATTCTCAGGATAGTTGCCTCAGGCCAGGCATCCCCAGTTTGTCAGCGGGGAATCCCTGCAGTATGGAAGCAGGCCACTCAGCCCATTGAGTTCACACCGATCAGAAGTGGGGATATCCACTGTAGGTTGCACAATATTCAAAACACTTTGCCATCCCTCAGGTCCTAAATCAGTTCTGTGTCCATGCGCAAAAAGACCTGTACAGCATTCAAGCCTGTGGTGTTTAACTGCCGTTAACAGTAATAGAATAGCGCCACCAGACACTGCACATTTGGACAGTAAGCGAATGAGTCCACTCTGCACCTCAATCTGGCGTCAGAAGAATGTGGGAAAGTCATTCAGCCCATCAAACTATTCTGCAAAAAGAGAGACAGTCCATTCAATCCCTCCTGCCTGTTACACAGGAAGACAAGCTCTCTATACAACACTCCACGTCACTTACACAGGATCAGAAAGAGACAATTTCACACTCGGAGTCATTTACAAAGGAACAGGAAGAGGTCATTCAGTTTCTCCAGTCACTAACCCTGGAAAAGGAAGGTTTCAGAGATGATCCAAGTTCACAAACAATTGGAACAGCGACTGAAAAGTTAGCCTGCTCCACTTCGTTTCTCGTGGCTTTATTACTCATAGTACATACGTGTTACTTTATCATGGCTTCCTGGGAGTAGTAATGACGACAATTTTTTAACCAGTTTTGAAAGTCATCTTCTATCACTGGTAGAGCAGACCCATGTTGTCTCCAGAAGTCAGAAGCTGATGAGGAATGGCTAACTGTTGAACAATGAAGGTATTATGGCTTCTGACAGGACTGTGTACAACGTAGCGTTGATTGCAGAGTCACACAGTAACTGTGCATGAAAGTATTCAGAGTTCATTCAGAGCCTGTACCTCACTGTCAATCGAAATGATGTCTCTGCACAGGCACGTAATCTATCAGGAATCGACCGTCCTATAGAAAGTATGGAATTTCTTACTTTAACAATGGCTGCTTGAGACATAATGAGGGCCTGTCCATAACCATCAAGTTTCAAGTTCTTATTCCCTCACACCGCTGCAGATTAAACACATAGATAATATATTCTCTCCTTATTGTAACATCATGCCACGGTTCAGTCTGGTTAAACTTCTTTGCACTGTCTCGGTGACATGGAGATCATTATTTATAAAGCAGACTCAGCCTGTACACATTACCCCAAATACTGGCTCAACAAAACATTACCATTGAGTAAGATACATTTATTTTGGTACTTCACTGATTTTCCATGATGGACCACATATCCTTTACAGTTATAATTACTTCCCGCCCCGTAAGAATTCTGTTAGTGACTTATGACCAAAGACATCCAGGTCATTTCCAATAACAGCCCTTCCCAACCTCTCACAATTTAATAAAGTTAAATGTCAATGATGGTATTTGTTGTTAACATCTGAATTATTTTTATACCTTGTGCACAGCTACAGCACAAGAACTGATCCTTCTGAGACCCCACAAGCCTTCCATCCAGAGAAAAAAAAACACTATTCTGTTCATTTTGTCCATTATCCAATTTTTAATACATATGGTGTATATTCCACCCTTACCAATCCATGGACCCTAATATTCTCCACCAACCTGCATTCAACAATGTCAAACTTCATCTGAAAATTCAATTACTACACTCTGCCTGGTTCTCAATTGTCAAAGACACAACTGATAGTGTCCACAAACTCCAGCAGGTTGAGCAAAGATCATTTTCCTTTACGGAATCTAGGCCAAATCTACCAAGTTATATCATTTTTCTCCAAGTGTCTAGCTGCTACATGCTCATAAAAGGTTCCAAAGTTGTCTCTCAGCTGACATCAAGCTAATTAGTTTTCTGTTTGCCCTCTCAGTCCTGTTTTAAACGTTTAGTTTTACAATAGCTGCTTTCCAGTCTGCAGGATCCTTTCTCGTATGTAACCATCTTTGAAGAATAATCAGTAATTCTTTCGCTAGCTCTATTGCCAACTCCTCGATATTCTCGGATGTAGCTCAGCAGAACCAGCACCTTACCAATCTTCAATTCGATTAGATTTTCAAAAACATACTCTTAATTAATTCTAGTTTCATGCAGTTCGCCAGTCCCGCAGTTCCCTCGTATTTCTGGGAGTTTGCTTCTGTACCTTCCTCATGGGCATAGACTCAATATATTCCTCTCAGCTGGTAGATGGCATCCGAGAGCCAGTGAATATTTCAGAGGCCTGCATTTTGGAGATTATGAATATGTTAACAACTCCTGCCTAGAAATTCCAGAATTAATCCAGTTCACTTCATGGTGAGAGTGTTAGCACAGTTCTGTACTTGGTGTGAGGCTAGAGGTTAGACTGATGGAGGGGACATAACTCAGTGACCACATCATTTTTGGAAGGTTCACATTTTATGTTTGGAATTGTTTCAGCCTCGAAAAATATTTCTGGAATTCCCAGCCCCTCGTCGTGTACAGAGATTTCCTTCTGTGTAATCTCGGCTCCATTTATTCCCATGGAATGAAACACTCTATAAATGCAGTTTCCAGAGTGGGATCCCCAGACGCTTGGTCTCTCTGAGTATATGTAGCAGCTGATAATGCACACCCGAGAAAAACATCCACAGAACCTATCTTTACTGTCTAATGTGGAGGTGCAAGTCAAATCCTCACACACACAGTGCATCCATTCCGTCTTGAAAATGTTTCTCTTCCTGGCTGAGACAGCCGTTACATCTCTGGCAGACACACAGTAACATTTCCTTTCTCAAAAGAAGCAGTAGACAATGTAACATTACGTTTCTCTGTATCTCAGCACCTATAGCGGCAGCATCAGGATTACTAATGTAGTTGACCACCACACTCAGAGAAGAGCGATAGAGGGAATATAACTCAGGTTAAACAGGGACATTTCTGGATTGACATGATATTCAGGAATATGGGGAAAGGGGTTATGTTAGAAGAAATTCCCTTTTTATTTTCCTTCTACTTTATTTTCAGCCGTCTCTTTGTTTGCTTTTCATTTCTCTCTCTCTCTCTCTCTCTTGCTGGACATTTCTCCACCCATTCAACGAATCTCCCCCTCACTCATCCAGCCTGATATAAATAATATTATTTCTCGATTGCTTTCAGTGTTGCTGTAGGGTCACTAGAGTTGAAACTTTATCTGTTCTTCTCGTGACAGAGCTGCCACACTTGCTGAGATTCTCCAACATCTTCAGACGCTGGAGAATTTTGTTTTAAATCTCGAGCATCCACAGGCCATTGGTATATTTCACCGTTAATGCTGCTGTTTTACGGGATGTCAGCATCACCGGCAAGAGCAGCATTTGTTATCCATCACTAACTTCCCTTGACTGTGAGGTCATTTGTCAAGATAATATGGAGCCACCCATGTGGTCGTGGGTTGATGTCACGCTTAGTTTATTTGCCAAAGGCTGTAAGTGAAATAATGAAAGAAATCCTGATGGTTTATGGTTGCCGTTAGTAAAATGAGATTTCATTCCAATTTTTGTCATTCAAATTTAAGTTCCGTCATTAGCCGTCATAGGATTTGAAACAATGCCTTTAAAGTTATAACCTGTGCTTCTCAATGACCCGGCCACTGTGATTATTACTCTGATATGGGGTCCTTATTATGAAACAGCCGGAGAGGCAAGAACAATTATGTGTTCAAAATAACACTGTTATCTCACCGCGCCAGAGACCCTGGTTCATTTCCCTCCTCAGGCGACTGACTGTGTGGAGTTTGCAGGTTTTCCCCGTGTCTGCGTGGGTTTCCTCCGGATGCTCCGGTTTCCTCCCACAGTCCAAAATGCGCAGTTTAGGTGAATTAGTCATGCGAAATTGCCCATACTGTTAGGTGAAGGGGTAAATGGAAGGGAATGGGTCTGGGTGGGGTGCGCTTCGGCGGGTTGGTGTGGACTTGTTGAGTCGAAGGGCCTGTTTCCACACTGTAAGTAATCTAATCTAATCTATTATTTGCAATTGGAGGAAAGGTCAGAAGAGAACTGGAGCCGTAAAAGCTGAAGTTAACAAAGGGACAGATGATGCCTAATTCAGCAACAGCACTGAGGCAGAGGTGGAGACTGGGGATATTATGGAGGTAGGTGTGGACAGGTTTGATGGCAGAGAAAATATAGAGAAACAGTTCAGGGTAAAAGGAGACTCAAGAATCTGAACAAGTTGATTCGTTCTTAGATATTTATGAGTGAGGAGTCTGAAATTGATGGAAATGAAGTGGAGTTTATGACTGAAACTGAATATAACAGTTTATGCATATGCGAAATATAAATAACTGAAATAGCAATAATGTTCATCATCGTTTATGGAATTGACAGAGATAGGCTTATCAGGAACAACAATAATAGCGAAGTTGGGATAATACCCAACTTGAATAATCATCAGTACGACTTGTATCATCAACTGTAACCATGCCCAATCCTAAGAAAGTCAGTAAAGACCATCGGGTAAACTCCTGTCCATTGTTGGAACATTCCAGTCTAAAACATTCAGATTCTGATCCATTGTTCGAACATTCCCGTCTATTGTTCTAAGATTGACTTCCTCTCCCTTTATCTGTAGCTGCTGATCCCAATCATCTTGAGGATGACGCTTTCGCTGATACTATGAGATAACAGGTTGAAGGAAGCCTCTTATTAATAGAAGAGGAAACCCTCCAATAACACAGTATCCATGGAGGCTGACATCAATCACAGTCACCGAACAAATAGCTTCAGTTAACCCCTTTCACAACAACACTGACATAACTTGGTGTGGGTTGGATGTTGACATCGCTGACAATTGGTTGAATGGCACATCTCCATTTGTAAAGTTAGATGTGAGGGAGAGAGATGATGTTTTCTCTTCACAAGCTCAATGTTTCTAATGTGTTTTGGCACGGTAGGAGTTGTCGGGCTCCCGAGTCCATCTGTGTCTGATCACCAGGCCTGCTGCATCCTTTGGCTTTAATTATTAATATTTAACTTTGACAATATATCTTACCAAATTTGCGGGGATTAGGTGGGGTTAGGCATTTTTGAGACGCTACTACTGTGGCATAGATAATATAGATACAGTTCATTCCTTGTGCTCCTTGCAGCCACGGCCTGGTCCTGTACAGTGATGCTGAAAACCTCAGAGAACCAGGATTCTTAGTTTTACTTTTCGCCAGTTATTGCGAGGGTCTCAGCAGTGTTGGAAGTCAGCAAATCTTTCCTAGCTGCAATGCTCTCTCCCTGAGATTTCTCGCAGAATTGCCTCTTGATGTTCGTTCCTCGTGGATTGGAGAACTGCATGTGAGGCAATATGTTTCCTGAATTTGTTTTTTGACAAGTGTGTGTTTCCAGGATGTTACAATATTGTAGCAGTTACTGTTTAATAATAAATAACTAATTAATCTGCTAGCTTTCCAATAAATTAGGTTTTTCGAAGTTCCTCTTGTTTTTGATGTTTTTTGTCTGCAATGAATTGTGTTTTGCTTAATGTCGAATATTTTGACCAAACGGATTGCATCTGAAACACAGCACCACACAATTACCTTTAAAATAAGAAAATGTTCAGGTCGACTACCTTCTTCATATATTGTGAAAGGCGTCTGTTGGGGCCATGACATGAAGAGCAGATATTCATGTTTTAATTAGATAATTACTAATGGACAATAAGTTTCAGAAACACGTGGTTTGGCAGCGGTATGCGTCGAGCTGCAGGAGTGACAAATCTATCAGTAATTATGTCAGATACACAATCCATCTCACAGATCCAGCCCAGTCTCTATAAGACCAGATGAGATATTTGCTCAGCACTGAGCACTGTGCAGAACAGTCTCAGTACAACCCAGCAATCTGCCCAGGATGGAATACTGTGCAGCTCAGACTAATCCATTAGCTATCGGTCCAACATGGGGAGAAGTACAGACCACACCAGCGTATTGATTCAGAAATCTGGACAAAATGGTTAGTCCAGCATGGGGTGATGTGCAGCGCAAACAAGAGGGCTTATTTATTATCGTGGATAAGGTATCTTGTTCAGTATCGGGAGCTGTACAGTGAATAGCAGTGCATTGATCTGTAAACCAGGCACAGTTACTCTCCCAGCATGTAGAGCTGTGTACCCCACCCCAGTATATTGTTCAGTAACACTGTATTAGATCCGTGCCCAGTGTGGGGAAACTTGCAGCTCATACTGGAAGTGACAGGATGAGCAGCTCCTGTCCGTTTACAGCTCCATATCTCAATTGTTCCATGACAAAGCGGTGATCTGGGTATGAAAATCCCTGCCAGAGAGAGATGGTAGGGAAATCAGTATAAATACCAAAAAAAAGGACTTTGGGAAAACGAAAGGGGAACTGAGAGACAATTTCATGGAAGATCACAGGTTTCAGAATGTTGAAGTGAAGATGTTTCAACAGCATCTTGCAACGTTAGCCAGTATTCCCAGGAATGATAGGTAAACGGGATGTCGCTGCGAATTCAGATGGTGGAGTTTTGGATGAACATTTGTTCTGCAGCTTTGCAACTGGGAGTGGGCTTAGCAGAGTCTTCAACTCATTGGGATGAATCTAACCATAATTTGTCTCAGTGCCATTTTCACTGAATGTGACAGAGGCATCATCAGCACGAGGCCGAACTAGTTTCCTGGTGCTATCTTATCGAACTCACCTCATTAACTACCCTCACCACCCCATGGTATCCCTCACATTCAATGCCAGTCCTATTCTCACACCCATCATGGTTGGAGGTACTCAACATCGCCAGGATGCCCCTGAATATTCCGGAAACACTGGCACTTGTGCCATCTTTAAAAGGCCTGTGGGTACATAGTTGAGCTTACTCTGTTTGGAGCTGCCTTGCGCAGATTACCCAGAGCATGCCAGATAAGGGGCAATTACACCACGGTTTGTCGACAGGGGCAGGTGGTTGAGGTAGTAAAGAAGAGGATTATTCTCTTCCAAGAGGAGCCCACAAAACCAGTCCCACCGAATTTGGTCTGAGTTCACCACTCAGCTCAGTGCAATATCTGCGGTCTGATGAAATTTCCAGCAATACGGGACAAGCATCAATAACCTTCCCTGCTCTGTCAGGATAAGGCTCATTGTATTCTCTCTGCTCCCACACACTCATTGTATATCTGTTATAGCAGGTACCCCTAACAAGGCTCGTGCTTCAAAACTCACACTATCTCGCTCTCTCGCCTTTTCAATATCCCTTCATGGCGATTGAATATTCTGGAGAATGCAGATTATGGAATGTTCTGGATAATGTTCCAAATAATTCCATTTATCAGGAAAATGTCAGTGCCCCAGTATGTAAAGCATAAGGGGAAGGAGTAGAGATGTACATTTTTAAAATCACATACGTTTCAAATCCATCATGAGGCCATTCAGCCCTTAAAATGTGTTCTACCATTCAATAAGATCGCAGCTGATCTGATGGTTTTCTCATCTCCATGTTAGAAGAATTTTCAGTCATTCAACCCCCTGGGTTCCTTTCACTGACCTGACAGCACTCAGACACTTTTACCCTGGTTATCTTCAAGCGCCTGGTCAAGGGCAGTTCCAATGGGAATGCACTCTCCAAACAATATATTCCATCAGCTTTTTAATTCTACATAATGATAAGTACATTTCCCATAGACCAATCAGAAATACACATTTATTTATGGTTAACGATACCAAATTACAATTAATAATCCTGGATAATTCACTTGTCTCACTTTATTGTGTTCAGCCAAAAACAGCTTCTTAACAATTATCCCGTTATAGAATTCAATTTCTGGCAGAGAACGTTTTTATCCTCAACTGTTATCTTTACTGTTATCTGAATTGCACCTTTATCCTTGTTTTAAAAGTTTCTCTTGCCCTTTGTCTGTGACTGTTTCTGTGTGTAACAGTCACACTGTCCCCCACTCAGTTGGCTGGATGGCTTGTTTGTGATGCATAGGGAGGCCACCAGCGCAGGTTCAATTCCGCCACAGTGACAGAGGTTACCATCATGGGGACACTCTATCAAACTCACCCCATCACCCGAGATGTGGTGACCCTCAGATTAAACCACCACGAGTGGTCTCTCTCTAATGAGAGAGCAGCCCCATGGTCCTTTGGAACTGTATTCTGTCACTGTTGCATTTTAATTTTTTATCTATGTTATAATTTTGTTTTGCATTATATTTCTGGATGTTTTGAATTAGTGACATTTGGTAGCCCTGTCAGCATTTCCCCCACACTGCACATTCCTGTCTAATAATCCTTCCCTCATTGTTATTTATGAACCTCCGTCTGTGCCTGAAAAAAAATTCAATAGCTCTGCCTCCAATACTCTTTGGGGAAGAGATTTACAAAGACTCACTACTCTGAGAAAACAAGTATAAAAACCATCTGAGATTACTTTCTGTCTCCTTATCTGAGTAACGATATAATGTCATTGCAAGCAGGTCAGATAAGTTTCGCTTCTGATATTTCTGTTTTTCAGCAGCAGCAGCAACTCAAAGGGCGGGAGCTTGCACCAGGTGCCTACCTGGAATGCTGAGTCACTGATTTGAGCCTTTAAAAACTGCGGGAGTCCTCCATTCAACCCTTTTATCCCAGGAGCCCATCTAATGAACCAACCTAGTTACTTGCTGCAACAGCACGCTGACGTTATGTTTCATACAAAGGAACATGCCATTCCTTTTGCACTGCTCTTTAATTTGGGCTTCCTCTTCATTAAGTAAAATCCTGCGTTTTAGTTCTCAGTGTCATCCACAAATTCAGATGAATATTGTGCTCAGCTCCCACCGTCAGTCTATCAGTGTAGATTTAAATAACTGAAGCCGTCAGACTGATATTTGTACTCCAGTAGGTACGTTTTTATCATAAAGATCGGTGAATCCTGACTCTCCGAATTCTATGTGTTAACCAATCGACTTCCATGCAAATGTCATCTGCCTTTTGTAAGAATCTTTTTATTGTGACGTCTTGCGGAAAATCTCTGGAAAGCCTCGTGTCTACCAGTCCTCCTCTATGCCAATGCCCCATGAAATGGAATCCCTCTTTCCCACACCAATCCCTTAGCCACGTGTTTACTTGCCTAATTTTCTTGTCCCTATGCCAATTGGCTCGTGGCTCGGGCAGTAATCCGGAGATTATGACCCTTGAGGACCTGTGCTTCAATTTCCTGCCTAGTGCTTCGTAATCCCCAAACAGGTCCTCCACCCTAGTCTTGCCGATGTTGTTAGTTCCAACGTGGACCACAACAACTGGATCCTCCCCCTTCTGCTCCAATATCCTTTCAAGCCGGTCGGAGATGTCCCACACCCTGGCACTGAGCAGGTAACGCACCATGCGAGACTCCCGATCCGGCTTGCAAAGGATACTATCTGTCCCCCTAATTATAGAATCCCCTATAACTACTACTTGTCTATTAACTCCCCCCTCTTGAATGGCCTTCTGCACCATGGTGCCTTGGTCAGTTGGCTCATCCTGTTCAGAGCCTTTTTCGTCATCCGAACAGGGAGCAAGAATCTTGTGCCTGTTGGACAAGGTCAAGGGCTGAGGCTTCTCCACTCCTGAATTCAGGTTCCCCCTACCTGCCTCACTTACAGTCACATTCTGATGAGCCTGATCACTAGCTGAATGTGAATTACTTAATCTCCCAAGTGTGACTGCCTCTTGAAACAAAGCGTCCAGGTAACTCTCCCCCTCCCGGATGTGCCGCAGTGTTTGAAGCTCAGATTCCAGATCATCAACTCTGATCCGGAGTTCTTCCAGCAACCAACACTTGCTGCAGATGTGGTCACTGCCATTCACAATGGGATCAGCCAGCTCCCACATTATACAGCTACAGCACATCACCTGCCCTGCCATCAGTTTTGGAACAGGGGGGATCTGTACCGTTGGGACAGTCTCCACCTGAACCGATCAGGTACCAATGTTCTAGCGAAGAGGATAAATAGGGTGGTCAGTAGGACTTTAAACTTCTGAGTTCGGGGGAAGGGAAAGTGAAATCGACAGGGAGTATGGCGTTAAATGGAAGGACAAGCAGCAGGATAGCGTGTGTCCAGGCAGATTTAAAATTGAGGCAGACTGGGAATGCAGAAAAAAAGCAAGGATAACTTAGGACATCATATGACTTCCAATATCTCTAATGATAACAAAGTTAGCATTAAGGCGCTTTACCTGAATGCTCATAGCATTCATAACAAAGCAGATGAACTAATGGCACAGATCATAGTGAATGATTATGATGTGGTAGGCATCACAGAGACTTGGTTACAGGGGGGTCAGGACTGGCAGTTAAACCTCCAAGAATTTTCAACTTATCGAAAAGACAGGGAGGTCGGCAGAGGGGGTGGGGTTGCCTTGTTAGTTAAGAACAAAATTAAATCTATGGCACTGAATGACATAGCGTCAGATGATGTGGAGTCTGTGTGGGTGGAATTGGTGAACCACAAAGGCAAAAAAAACATAATTGGAGTTGTGTACAGACCTCCTAACAGTGGTCAGGACCAGGGACGCAACATGTACTGGGAAATAGAGAAGGCATGTCAGAAAGGCAAGGTCACAGTTATCATGGGCGACTTCAATATGCAGGTGGACTGGGTAAATAATGTTGCCAGTGGATCTAAAGAAAGGGAATTCATGGAATGCTTACAGGAAGGCTTTTTGGAACAGCTTGTCATGGAGCCCACAAGGGAGCAGGCTATTCTGGACCTAGTGCTTTGCAATGAACCAGGCTTTATAAAAGATCTTAAAGTAAGGGAACCCTTAGGAAGCAGCGATCATAATATGGTAGAGTTCAGTCTGGAGTTTGAAAGAGAGAAGGCAAAATTGGATGAAATGGTGTTACAGTGAAATAAAGATAATTATGAGGGCATGAGAGAGGAACTGACAAAAAAGGCTGGAAGCAGAGGCTTGCGGGGAAGACAGTAGAGCAAAAATGGCAGGTGTTTGTGGGTATAATTGAGGACACTGTACAGAGGTTCATCCCCAAGAAAAGAAAGATTATCCAAGGAAGGATTAGACAGCCATGGCTGACAAAGGAAGTCAGGAAATGTATTAAAGAAAAAGAGAGATCCTATAAAGTGGGAAATCAGAAGATTGGGAAGGCTACAAAAACAAACAGAGGATAACAAAGAGAGTAATAAGAAAGGAGAGGATCAAATATGAAGGTAGGCCAGCCAGTAATATTAGAAATGATAGTAAAAGTTTCTTTCAATACATAAGAAACAAACGACAGGCAAAAGTAGACATTGGGCCACTTCAAACTGATTCTGGAAGCCTAGTAAATGGCAGGAGAACTTAACAAGTACTTTGCGTCAGTTTTCACAGTGGAAGACATGAGTAATATCCCAACAATTAAAGGGAGTCAGAAGGCTGAGTTGAGTATGGTTGTCATTACAAAAGAGATAGTGCTAGAAAAGCTAAAAAGTCTTAAAATTGATAAATCTCCTGGCCCCGATGGGATACATCCTAGAGTTCTGAGGGAGGTTGGTGAGGAAATAGCGGAGGCATTGGTTGAGATCTTTCAAGAGTCACTGGAGTCACGGAAAGTCCCGGATGATTGGAAGATCACTGTTGTAACCCCATTGTTCAAGAAAGGATCAAGACAAAAGATGGAAAATTATAGGCCAATTAGCCTAACCTCGGTTGTTGGTAAAATTCTAGAATCCATCATTAAGGATGAGGTTTCTAAATTCTGAGAAGAGCAGAGTCTGATTAGAACAAGTCAACATGGATTTCGTAAGGGGAGGTCATGCCAGACAAACCTGTTGGTATTCTTACAAGAGGTGACAAGTAGGTTAGACCGGGGAAACCCAGTGGATGTGGTCTATCTAGACTTCTAAAAGGCCTTTGATAAGGTGCCACACGGGAGGCTGCT
Organism: Chiloscyllium punctatum; assembly: GCF_047496795.1. Taxonomy (NCBI): domain Eukaryota; kingdom Metazoa; phylum Chordata; class Chondrichthyes; order Orectolobiformes; family Hemiscylliidae; genus Chiloscyllium; species Chiloscyllium punctatum. The sequence continues at coordinate 83,643,365 of NC_092764.1, read as the reverse complement.
GAGCAAGGTGAGGGCCCATGGTGTTCGAGGTGAGCTACTGGGATGGATTGAGGATTGGCTGTCTGACGGAAGGGAGAGAGTTGGGATAAAAGGTTCTTTTACAGAATGGCAGCCGGTGACAATCGGTGTCCCGCAGGGTTCAGTGTTGTGGCCACAGCTGTTCGCATTATATATTAATGATCTAGATGAAGGGACTGGGGAAATTCTAGCAAAGTTTGCAGATGATACGAAATTAGGTGGACCGGCAGGTAGTACTGAGGAAGTGGGGAGGCTGCAGATGGATCTAGACAGTTTGGGAGAGTGGTCCAGGAAATGGCTGATGGAATTCAACGTGAACAAATGCGAGGTCTTGCACTTTGGAAAAAAGAATAAAAGCACAGAGTACTTTCTAAACGGTGAGAAAATTCGTAAAGCCAAAGTACAAAGGGATCTGGGAGTGCAAGTCGAGGATTCTCTAAAGGTCAACATGCAGGTTGAGTCTGTGATTAAGAAAGCGAATGCAATGTTGTCACTTATCTCAAGAGGGTTGGAATATAAAAGCACTAATGTGCTACTGAGACTTTATAAAGCTCTGGTTAGGCCCCATTTGGAGTACTGTGTCCAGTTTTGGTCCCCACACCTCAGGAAGGACATACTAGCACTGGAACGTGTCCAGCGGAGATTCACACGGATGATCCCTGGAATGGTAGGTGTAACATATGAGGAACGGCTGAGGATCCTGGGATTGTATTCATTGGAGTTTAGAAGATTAAGGGGAGACTTAATAGAGACGTACAAGATAATACATGGCTTGGAAAGGGTGGATGCTAGGAAATTGTTTCCATTAGGTGAGGAGACTAGGACCCGTGGACACAGCCTTAGAATTAGAGGGGGTAAATTCAGAACAGAAATGCGGAGACATTTTGTCAGCCAGAGAGTGGTGCGCCTGTGGAATTCATTGCTGCAGAGTGCAGTGGAGGCCGGGACACTAGATGTCTTCAAGGCAGAGATTGATAGATTCTTGTTGTCTCGGGCAATTAAGGGATACGGGGAGAATGCGGGGAAGTGGAGTTGAAGTGCCCATCAGCCATGATTGAATGGTGGAGTGGACTCGATGGGCCGAATAGCCTTACTTCCGCTCCTATGTCTTATGGTCTTATGGTCTTTATCAATCCGCCCATTATATTCTCTGGGATCACCAGAAAACTTGATTTTGCAGGCAAAATGTCGATCCCCTTGTGTGAAGCTTTACTAAATGCTCTGCAATTCCTTCCTTAATAACAGACTCTAGCAGATACCCAGCAATAATTGTTAGGCTAAATGGTTCCTGCTTTCAGTCTCGCTCCTTTCTTGAAGACAGTCACCACATTGTAGTGTCTCCAGTTTTGCTGGAACACTTCTGTAATCCAGAGATTTATGGAAGATTTCACACAATGCCACCAGTGTCTCTGTCAACACATCTTTTAAAACCATGAATTACTGCTGACCTGTCTACTCTTAGTCTTATCTGTTTGTTAAAAATCTTGTTTCTTTTGATAGATACAGTTCATGACCTTGCCTCCTCGTAAAATTTTGATTATGTCATTGAAATACTTACAGTCCCTTCTCTGTGAGGAACGATGTCAAATACTGGTGTAAAATATCTGCCTATACCCTCTAGCCAATTCTGCAATCACACCCTCCAAATGTCCTCAATATGCTTTCCTGACTTCATTTCTGTCTAAGGTCACACACTCATCTTGAACTTTCTTTTTTATATGCATGGACAAACCCGTTATGCTTGTTTTTATTTTATTTCCAATTTGTTTACATCATATCATTTCTTCCCTTTCCCTCGCTTTCTAGATTCATCCAGGTCATATTGCGCACAAACAGATCCCTTGGTCCAACTTGACAACGCTGACCAAGTTTTCCAAACTAAACTAGTCTAATCTATTTGCAGTTGAACCATATCCCTCAAAACATTTCCCATTCATACGTTTGTTCAAATGCAGATCTTGAAGTTAGTGGCTGGTTCAGATGTTCAGTGGACAGTAAAGAGTAAAAGACATTGCTGTGGATTTGCATTCACGCACAGACCTGCCCAGTGCAGGATGATCCATTGCCTTCTCTGAAGGATATGAGGCAAACAGGTAGGCTTCTGTTTATTACAAATGATAGTTTCATTTAAATTCCATCAACTTGCTTCATGAGACATCAGCAGGTTATTATTTGGTGCCTCTAGATTAAGAGTCAATGACTTGAGCTCCATGCACTATCTTCATGTCTGACAGATTCTATGGAGAGAACAAGTTAAACATCTCAAGTGCAATTATCTTGTAATAGACATGTAGTTAGAAGGGACTTGAAACAGAAGAATCCAGACTTCACAAGGGCCCATCTTCTGAAGTTTATTCAGAAGTTGCACTGAAGCTGATGAGTAGACCGGCACATCGTAATGGTGGTACTGGGCAGGATTTGAGAGTGGGACGCTTATGGAAATGTAGACCTGTGCAGGACTAGAAGGATTATGGAATTTGAGTACAGTCTAGTTCCTTCATGTATATCAGTGAGTAATTTATAAATAGTAATTTATTTTATATAATTTATCAGGAATGGACTTTTCGTTGGCAGTGAAGACGCTGACTTCCCTTTTTCCAAAATTTAGCTATCATGAGCAGAAACACAGTTCAACCCGGTTTAATAGACACAGAGATTGTCTTACTAGGAACACCAAGTATAGCGAGGATGGGAAAATAACTACCTTGTATAATCCAAAGGATATCTTCGATCCGTGATGTTAATGATATCCAAGACTGAGAAAGATAGTGAAGACCCAAGAATAAACTCGTGTTCATTTTTGGAACATTCCACTCTATTGTTCTCAGATTTTGATCCATTCTTCGAACATTCCAGTCTAACGTTCTCAGATTCTTATCCATTGTTGGAACATTCTGTTCAAATGTTATCAGTTTTTGATCCAATGTCGGAACATTCCAGTCTAATGTGGTCAGATTCTGGTCTCTCCTCCTTCTCCGTCTGCAGCTGCTGATCCCTGTCAGTGCTCATACTATGGGATACTATGGGATAACACATTGAACAAGTCCTTATTTAAAGAAGAGGCTAATCCTCTAGTGAGACATTTACAATCCACGGAGATGGACATTATTCACATTCACTGAGCAAATAGCTCTAGTTAACCCCTTTCAATGAAATACTGTTATTATTACATTTGAAAATAGTTTTTTAAAATTTACACATTCTGAATGGGATATATGAGGGTGACGGAAGGAAGGAATGGTGGAGATGGTCGATTGATTGTGTGTTAATATTCAATCTGATTTGGATATTGGAGTAATGACAGAGGATTGTCAGAACATAAACAAGTTTCTCTGTTTATAATTGTAAATATATAGCCAGCAACTCGTGATCAGTCATTACAATGTCAATAAAACAATGAGAGAACTGTGATAGTCGATAATCTGAGAGGAAAATGCTTTTAAGGCAACGTAGGGTTATAACAGACAAACGGCATGGATATCTTAACAGACAATTGCCCCTGACAAATGCAATTCAGATTGTTATTCCAGGATTAGAGAGGGCAGGTGAGGGTCGTGCTGTTGATCTTATTGACGTCAATCAACTGTGATGAAGTATCACTTACTGGACTTCAATAAAAGTATGCTTATGGCAATGGGGAGGAAACAGAAAACAGACAGAATTGGGGTGCATGGCTGATGAGACGAGGGTGAGCGAACATGTTATTGCCCAGTCATCCTTATTGAAACGTTCCTCTTTATAAATCCTATGAAAATCAGATTCAAATATAAAACTACAATGAGGACTGAGGATAGCAAATATTAGTAGAGAACATATGAGCAGAAGACTTAGGAGTAGAAACCGGACCATTCAGCCATTCGAATCTGCTTAAGCATTCAAACAAAGCAGATAAGTTTCTCAACCCCATTGTCCCCTTAACCCTTGATCCCCTTTACAATCAAGAACCTATCCTACACAGACTGAAATATACTCAATGACCTGGCCTCCATAGCCTTCTGTAGCAGTGAATTTCATAGAATTACAATGCTCTGGCTGAAGAAGCTTCTCCTTATATCTGTTCTAAAAAAGGTCTTCCCTGTAATCCGTGGCTGTACCTCGGATCCCTACCAAAGCACAAATTTTCCCAAAATCCACTCTGTCCAGGCCATTCAGTATTCTGTAAGTTTCAATTAGATTCCTTCTCATCCTTCTAAACTCCATCGAGTATAAATCCAGAATCCTCAAACATTCGTCATATGTTAAGCTTTTCAATCCTATGACCATTCTGGTGAACCTCCTCTGAACAGGCGCCAGGGCCAGTACATCCTTGTTGAGATATAGGGCCCAAAACCTCACACAATAATCCAAATGTGGTCTGACCAGAGCCTTAGAAGTGCTTTCGAACTACATCCCTGCTTTTATATTCAATTACTGTCGAAATAAATCCCTTCATTGTATTTGCCTTCTTAAGTATTAACTCAACAAGTCTCTTTGCACTTCAGACTTCCGAATTTTCTCCCAATTTAGAAAATATGCCATGCCTCTATCCTTCTTACCAAAGTGCCTGACCAGTAGTGCACGTTTTACTTCCATCTGCCACATCTTTTGCCATGTCCTTACCTGTCCAACTCCTTCTGCAGCTTGTCTGCCTCCTCAGTGCTACCTGTCTCTCGACATAGCTTTGTAATGTCTGCTGACTTAGCCAGAATGCCCTCTAGATCATTAATATACAGAATGAAAAGTTGTCCCAATACTGAGTCTTCTGGAACATATTTTGTCACCTGCTGCCATCCTGAGGACAATTTTATCCCAACTATCTGCCTTTTGCCAAAGAGCCATCGTCTATCCATGCTAGCAGCTTACCTCTAACGCCATGGGCCCTTATCTTCATCAATAGTTTCCTGTGTGGCATTTTCAAAGGCCTTCTCGAGGTCCGAGTAGATAACATGCATTGGCTCTCTTTGGTCTATGCATGCAGAGTTTGCCCTATATTACCTTACACCTCCAAAATTCCGAAATCCCAGGCTTCCTTGTCGATTTCACGCTCTTACACCCGACTGAGATTAGGCTAATTGGTGTGTACTTTTTTGTCTTCTGACTTATTCATTTTTACATTAGTCCTTTTCCAGAGTTCTGGGCTATTCTCTCATTCTAATGATTCCTGAAAGATCATCACTAATGCCTCTAGTACTGCTTAGCTTTCTTCCTTAGAACTCTGTTGTATAGTTCCTCTGGTCCAGGTGATTTATACATCTTCAGCCTATTCTGTGTTTTTCTACCACGTTTGCCTTGGCGATGGGTGACATACTCAGCTCTGCCCCTTCACAAGCTTGAATTTTTGGGAAATTATTTGTGTCCTTGGCTATTTCTTTGTTTCCCGCTACTATCTCCCCCGTACAATTTTTCAACAGCCCAAAGTCCACTTTGTCTCGACTTTGTCCGTTATATGTCTTATGAAAATCTTGCAATTTTCCTTTATTTCACTGGCAAGCTTACCCTCATATGTAATCTCCTCCCTCCATATTTATTATTGTGATGCCCTCCATTGGTCTATCTGAACTTTCAAATCGTCTGGTTTTCCTCTGCCCTTCGTCACATTATACGCTTACTGTTTTGCTTTTATGTTGTCCCTGCCTTCCCTAGTCAGCCATGGTTGCTTCAACCTCCCTGTAGCATGCTTCTTTTTTCTCGGGAATAATCTCTGTTGTGTCGCTTGAATTCCTCCCAGAATCCGCTGCAATTGCTGTTCCACTGTTTTTCCTGCTAGGTCCCTCTCCCAGTAAATTCGACCCAGCTCCTCCCTCATTCCTCTGTAGTTGCCATTATTCCGCTGTAATACCATTCCCTCTGATTCTATCTTCTCCCTCTCAAATTGCAGAATAAATTCAGTCATATTATGATCACTGCTTCCTATATGTTCATTCACCTTAAGATCTCTTCAATAATCTGCCTCATTGCACAACAGTAATTCCAGTATTGCCTGTTCCCAAGTGGACTCTACAACACGCTGTTCCAAAAAGCCCTATCGTAGTTATTCCACAAATTACTTTTCTTGTGAACCACTACCAAACTGGTTTTCCCAGTCCGCCTGCATATTGAAATCTCCCACGAGAACTGAACTTTGCCTTTTCAATCCAACTTTTCTATCTCCTGGATTATATTGTGCCCCAGCTCCTGACTACTCCTTGGAAGCCTGTACATAACACCAACTATTTTTCTTTTTTGGACCTTCGTGGATTCTCAATTCTGCCCACACAGATTTTGTGCCCTCTGACCCTACTTCATAGCATACAGTCAGAGGGTCATAGAGTTGTTGAGAGTTACAGCATGGAAACGGACGCTTCAGATCAGCTCGTCCATGCCGGCCAGACATCCCAACTTAATCTATTCCCATTTGCCAGCACTTAGTCTATATCATTCCTACTCATCCTATTTATATACTCATCCAGACGTATTTTAAAATTTGGAAGAGGACCAGCGTCCGTCAATTCCTCTCACAGCTATTTCCATAAACACAATAAACTCTGCATGAAAAGAAATGCCCCTTATGTTCCTTTTAAATCTTTCCCCTCTCACCCTAAACCTATGTCTTCTAGTTCTCCCCCACTCCAGGGAAAATACATTGTCTAATTATCCCATGCATGCCCATCGTGATTTTCTTAACCGCTATCGGGTCATCCCTCAGTCTCTGCCGCTCCAGGGAAAGCAGCCCCAGCCTATTCAGCTTCTCCCTGTAGCTCAAATAGTCCAATCCTGGTAACATCATTAAAAATCTTTTCTGCATCCTTTCACGTTTGACAACATCTTTCCGATAGCAAGGAGACCAGAATTCTTACAATTGATTTATTTTCATTCTTACTAATCAGGCAACCGCTTCTCCCGCACCCCCCCCCTCCCGCATATATTTTCGATAAGATGTACATCCTTGAATATTCAGCTGTCAATCCTGCTGCCCTTGTAGTCACATCTCTGTGATGCCTACCATGTCATAAGTGTCAATTTCAATCTGCGCCACAAACCCATTTACAATGTTTGAGCGAAGGTTTGTAGCTTGGGTTGTCGTTGTTGTGGTTCTGTTCGCCGAGCTGGGAATTTCTGGTGCAGACGTTTCGCCCCCTGTCTAGGTGACATCCTCAGTGCTTGGGAGCCTCCTGTGAAGCGCTTCTGTAATCTTTCCTCCGGCATTTGTAGTGGTTTGAATCTGCTGCTTCCCGTTGTCAGTTCCAGCTGTCCACTGCAGTGGTCGGTATATAGGGTCCAGGTCAATGTGCTTATTGATTGAATCTGTCAATGAGTTCCAAGCCTCTAGGAATTCCCTGATTGTTCTCTGTTTGGCTTGGCCTATAATAGTAGTGTTGTCCCAGTCGAATTCATGTTGCTTGTCCTCTGTGTGTGTGCATACTAAGGATAGCTATCATTAGTATCCTTAGAGCCAGGGAATTCCTAGAGGCTTGGCCCTTATCGACAGATTCAAACCTCTACAAATGCTGGAGGAAAGATCACAGAAGCGCTTCACAGGAGGTTCCCAAGCACTGAGGATGTCACCTAGATGAAACGTCTACACCAGAAATTCCCAGCTTGGTGAACAGAACCACAACAAACCCATTTACCTTATTCCTTTAATGGCATGCATTCCAATGTTGCTCTTACAGTCCTGTATTAAGTGTCCCTCCTCTCAGTGTCATTTGTTTGTCTCGTGTGCTTGAAGTTTGATTGTTTACACTTTCAATACACTCTGTTCTATTTGTGTCTGTGCTGGCGATTTTAATAACCTCTCCTGAGTTCTGCAGCCTTACCTCCTCTTTTAATTCGAATTTTCTAATTTTCCCTAAAAATGAAACCCCACCACAAACCTGAAATGTTCTTGAAATATCTGTCCACGGCCCTAGTTATATGACTAAGATCGTTCAGATGAAGACCGTTCCATCAGAAGAGGTCCCTTCTTCCCCAGTAATAAAATGTGTTCATTAAACACAAAATACAGGGACAAGCTGACTTTTTGCAAATTCCGAAATATGGAAAGTACAAAGTGATAAGATTTTTAAAATATATTCAGACATGGAGCTATATAAATTGAAATGTGAATTATAAAACCATGGAAGTGGTGTGCAAACTTTATCTATCATTATTTGACCCACAGCTGAGATCGTGATTTCCCCTGTCAGTGATCCACCTCACTGATATTCTCTGGCCCAATCTCGCACAGTGTTTCGTGGGTTCATCAATTCCTACTACTGTTGGTACAGTCTATTTCAATTAATCCACCTTCTCCCTGGAACCAATCTATTGGTCTATTTAATTCTGTTTAACAGTAAGCTCATCATCTCTGTGATGTTGTTTGAGATAAATGATCTGGGATGACAGCCAGTATCAGCACAGTGCTCACAGGGTATGGCACCAGGCAAAGGGCTTGCATTCTAGGGGAATTTCGAAATAAAATTTCCATCTTCTGTCTATTTTCCTCATGCTGTCTCCTGATCTATCCAACTTCACTCTCGTCTAACACCCGTTCCTCTCACTATGTCTATCACTCCGCTTTCTATCCACACTGCTTATCTCCCTTCACATTCTTTCTTTCTGTTTCATTTTCTCACTCTGTCTCTCAGCCTATCTCCACACACTCTCTCCTTTCAGATAGTGCAATTGGTTTGTGCATTTCAGGTTTGTGGTGGGGTTTCATTTTTAGGCAAAATTAGAAAATTCGAATTAAAAGAGGAGGTAAGGCTGCAGAACTCAGGAGAGGTTATTGTACAATAAGCTGAATGGCCTCAATCTGTGCTGTATTAATTGTGACAATTAAAGTCTTCAGATGCCTGGAGAGACAAGCTGTTCCTGCGAAGGACACAGTGCACAATCATCCATTATCTCTTCCGGGTTTCTGATATGCAGTGTCTTCAAAATATCGGTTCAAATTCGAGCATTTGGGAGGACATTCACCAGATGAGCTTGCAATCAGGATTTAATAAATAGTTCCCCCATGCAAAATGTGGATTTGCCTGACAGCAACTCCCAATTAACACTCCCTCACTTCAGCTGGATGCTGATGTAATTTGCCTTCCACCAATTTAGTAACTTCCACAAGGTCCTGCTTGTTCCATGTTGGGAGTTATCTTAATACAGAAGGAGTTTTGATCACTGTTTCCAAAATGCGGTCCTACTGAAAGGTCAGTCACCTGGACAGGCTCACTATCTAATACGAGGTCCAGTATGGCCCCTCCTGTAGTTAGACTATCCACATACCGCTGCAAGTAACTCCATTGGACGCACTTAACACATTCTACCCGGTCTAAGCCTCTTGCTCTAAGGGACTCGCAGTCATTATTGGGGATATTAAAGTCACTCACTATGGTAACTCTGTTTTTAATGCACACTTCCATAATCGGCCGCCATATTTGTTCCTCAATCTCTCTGTAGCTGTTGGAGGCACTACAGTATAATCCTAACACAGTGCTTGCATCCATCTTATTTTTGAGCTCTACTCATGTTGCCTCATTTGATGAGCCCTCCAGTACGCCCTCTCTAAGTGCAGATGTAACATACTCCTTGATTAGTAATGCAACTTCTCCTCCTCTTTTAGCTTCCACTCTATCTCATCTAAGACAACAAATCCTGGAAAGTTGAGCAACCAGTCCTGTCCCTTTCTCAACTAAGTCCCTCTAATGTTTGCAACATTGTAGTCCAATGTGCGGATTCAGGCTCTAAATACATCTGTTTACCCATAATAATCATTGCATTGAATTAAATACACTTCAGCCCAAAGCATCAGGTCATGACCTGATATTTGCCTTGAATTTCCCTGATGTAAATTCTCCACTTCTATTTTCCGGTGACAGGCGTTTACAAAAGATAAAAGTAAAGCAGAAGATATTGTAAACAGACAATTTCAGTTTCCTCCTTTGTCTCTTGAATGTGTACACTGCATCACATCACACAATATCCGATTCCGATAATGTGCTGGTTAATTATTTCACTTTAAACAACTTTCTCCAGCCACTCACTGCATATTCGGCCATTATTTCTGGATTGACTGCTCTCTTGTCCCTTACTCAAAATCTCTGTAATTTTTACATTGTAGTTATATGCACTCATCCAATCTCCAAGTACTTGCCTGGAAGATTTCTCACATTAAAATCATAACACTTCAGGTTGCCAGTCCCATTGTGTTTAGTACGCCTCTGCTTCTTTGTTGTTGGTCTTAGCTGCACTGGTTTTAGTCTCCAATTCCTTCTCAATCACTGTACTGTGGACATACACCCCAGTGACACACTATTTTAAACCCTCCTGAATGACAACAGCAAAAATGCCTGCCAGGAGATTGTTGCCAGTTCAGGTCCATCCCGAACATTCTTGTGTATATCCTACCGACTCGTGAATCCCAATGATCCACTTATCGGAGATTGCTCCCAGTTCAGGTCCATCCCATCCTTCTTGCGTAGGTCCTACCGAACCGAGAATAACAATGATCTAAATATCGGAGATTGCTGCAGGTTCAGATCCATCCTGTCCTTCTTGGGTATATCCTGCCAAACCGGGAATCCCGATGATCCACATATCGGAGTTTGCTGCCTCCCCTGCCAATTGTTTCACCGTGTATTTAACTGTAATCCCTTCCTTTACCTAACCTAACTGGCACGTGACATATTCTAGTCCCTTCAGTATTTAAAATGCACAACTCTGGCAAGATCGTTTCTTTAAAATGGATAAATTTGATAATAAAAACATAAGTGTGACCTCATTAACCAGGAAAGAGGAGTCCACTGAATAAGTCAAATGAGCACAGGATCTGATAACTATCACCTCCACCAAACCTGTTTGACAAGGTATACATATGGACCATCTATTTGGAGATGGACGAGGAGAAACAGAAGACTAGGAAATGTCAGAAGGTGGATGCTGTTTACTCTGTTTTGCTGTTCAATTGTATTTTAGTTATTCTGTTCCTTTCAATGACAGGGTCATTATCCAGCTTCCCTAGCGGGTCAGAAAGTGCCCAGTTTCGTTGTGTGCACAGTCGTGCGTTAGGAGTATCCAGTGCCAGGCAATGGGGTGTGGGGAATCCCTGGGGTGGCACAAGAAAAGGCTGCATGCAGTGACGAATTCCCTGAGGGACTGAGAAAGATGGAATGGGTATCCATGGGCACTACACTGTACAAGTGGCCCGGCAAGATTCTTAAACTCCCGGGGAGCCGGAGTTTGTAAAAGCACGGCTGTTTTTACAAAAACCTGTCACATTTGTTGCATTTCTCCATCGAACAAAGCAAAAATACTCTGGATGGCAGAAATCCGAAGCAAACACAGAGACATACTCTCGAGAGAAAAGAGTTAATGCTCCCAGTGCAGACATGGGAAGAATATACAAACTCCACATAGACAGGGTCCAGAGATTGGAATTGAACCCAAGTCCCTAGCACTGTGAGGCAGCAGTGCTGTGCCACTGTGCTGCCCAATGATTGATAATTGGGAATAGCATAGATAGAAGCATAGTTACTATTCTCTGTGACCGGAATTGAGAGTCCTGAAAGTTGTGTTACCTACCTGGTGCTTAGGTTTGGATTTGTCATCTGGGCTGCAGAACTTGGAGTGGGAGAGAAATTATCCAGTGGTCAGGGTCCGTGCAGGTACCAACGGCTGGACAAACAAATGACAATGAAAAGAGGGACGGCTAATACAGCTCTGAACTGTTATATCGGAACGCATACAGTATAAGGAGTAAGGTAAATGAGCTTGTGACTCATACAGAAACTGGCAGGTATGACATGGTGGGCATCACAGTGAAATCGCTGCAAGAGGATCAGGATATGCATCTTGTCGAAAAGATTGGCAGGTGGGTAGAGGGATAGAGTTGGCTCATTAGTAAGAAATGGAATTGAATAAATAATAAGAAATGAAATAAGATCAGATGGTGAGAATCTGTGTCAGTAGAATTGAGGAATCAAAAAAGGTGAAAAAAATGATTTTGGAGTTATGTACAGGCCTCCAAACAGTTGTCAGAAGCTGGACTGCAAAATACACGAGGAGCTAGAAGGATCTGGAGGAAAGCCAAAGTTACAGTGAACATGTGGGATTTCATTATGCAGGTGGACTGGGAATTCAAGTTGATAATGATTTGCAGGAAAATGAATTTGTGGAATGTCTATGAGATGGCTGTTTGGAGCAGGTTGTGCAGACAGATTAGATGAGAGAGCTTAAGGTGAAGGAAATCTTCGCAGGTAGTGATCATAATATGATTGAATTTACTCTGCAATTTCAGATGGAGAAGTAAGAATCAGAGGTAACAGTATTACGGCTGAATAAAGACCATGACAGAGACATGAGAGAGGAGCTAGGTAGAATTGACTGGGATACGGGCCCAGAAGGAAAGACAGTGCAATCGCAATGGCAGGAATTTTTTGGAGTAATTCAGGATACAGCAAAGATTTATCCGAAATAAAAAGAGGCATGGTACAGGGAGGATGAGGCAACCATGGCTGACTAGGGAAGTCAGGTATAACATAAAAGCAAAAGAGAAAGGATATAATGAGGCAACATGCCGTGGGAAACCAGAGGACTGGGAAACTTACAAAGACAAAACAGGGCAAACAAAATAAAGTAAGGAGGGCGATTATTAAATATGGGGATAAGCTAGCCAGTAATATAAAGGAAGTCTTTAAGAGTTTCTTTCGATATATAAAATACAAAAGAGAGGCAAAAGTGGGCATTGGATTGCTGGAAAATGAAACTGGAGAGATAGTAGTGTGGACCAAGAAAAAGGCTCAGGAACTGAAAAATTACTTCACGTTGGATGATACGATCATACCTTAACATTCAAGAGAGTGAGGGACCAGAGATGTTTATGATGGCCAACACGATGGAGAGAGTGCTAGAAAAAATGAATGGCCTGCAGGTGGTTAAATAACCTAGACCAGATGGACTACATCACAGTGGTATAAGAGAGACAGCTGAAGAAGGAATGGGGGCGAGAGTGGTGATCTTTCAGTAATCACTAGAGAAAGGAACAATCGCAGAGCACTGAAAACCCACTAACGTGACACCTCATTTTAACAAGGGGTTAAGGGAAAAGGCAAAAAGAAAACCCACAATGAAAAGCTTAACCTCGTTCGTAGTTAAGATCCTGGAATCCATTGTGGGAAATGATATATCTGAATACTTGAAAGTGTTTGGTAAAATTGGACAAGGTCAACGTGGTTTCATCAAGGGAAGGTTATGCCTGACAGATCTGTTGGAATTCTTTGAAGAGGAAAGGAGCAGGCTCGACCACGCACAGCCAATGGATGTTATCCACGTGGACTTCAAGAAGGCCTTTGACAAGGTGTCACATAGGAGATTACTGAGCATGATAAGGGTCCATGGTGTAAGAGGCAAGTTAGTGGCATGAATACAACTTGTCTGCCTGGCAGAAAGCAGACAGTGGGGATAAAATGGCCTTTCTCAGGATGGCAGCCAGTGACAAGTGGTGTTCCCGAAGGGTCAGTGTTGGAATCGTAACATTTTACTTGCTAACTTAATGATCTAGATGAGGGAATTGAGGGCATTTTGGCGAAGTTTACATACGATGCAAAGATAGGCAGATAGACAGGTTCTATTGAGGTGGCGGAGAGGCTGAAGAAGGATTTGGACAGGTAAAGAGATCGGTAGATGCATTCCAGCGTGGGAAAGTGTGAGGTCATGCACTTTCGCACCAAGAATAGAGGCATGATCTATATTCTAAATGGGGAGAAAATTCTGGAATCTGAAGTGTAAAGGGGCTTGGGTGTTCTCGTGCAGGGTTCTCTCAAAGTAAGCTTGCAAGTTGAGGCAGTAGTTAGGAGGGCAATTGCATGTATTTAGTACGAGAGGAAATGAATATAAAACAGGTTGTATACAGCTTTGGTCAGAATATATTTGGAGTATTACGCACACTTTTGAACCCCAATTCTCAGGAACGATGTACTGGCCCTGGAGCGTGTTAAGAAGAATTTCACAAGAATGGTCATAGGAATGAAAAGCTTATTGTTTGAGGAATGTTTGAGGACTCCAGGTCTATAATCGATAAAGTTTAGAAGGATGAGAGGGAATGTAATTGAACATATAGAACATCGAATGACTTGGACAGAGTGGATGTTGATAAGATGATTCCATACGACTGGGACATGGGGACACAGCATTAGATTAAAAGGAACACTTTTAGAACAGTGATAAAGAGAAACGTCTTTAACCAGAGAATGGTTAATCTTTGATATTTATTACCACAGAAGGCTGTGGTGGCATGTCATTGAGTATATTTGAGATGGAGATAGACAGATTTTTGATTATCCAGGTGAGCAAGGGTTACAGGGAGAAGGTCAGAGAATGGGTTTGAGAAACCTATCGGCGGTGATTGAATGACGGAGCAGACTCGATGGGCTGACTGGCCTAATTTTTGCTCTTATACCTTATTGTCTTATGGTCTACACCTTAAGGAAGAACCTTGCGTCTCTGAGAAGATGGATTCATGTTTTTCATGAAGGTCAGAAGCTGGTGGGAATAGCCAATTGTTTAAGAATGAATGTATTGTGGCTGCTGTCGTGGTGGTGGATAATATGACATTCAGTGGAGGATCACACACCCACTGCACTGTATTAATGTGGGGTGAGTTTATTCAAAACTTGGACCTCTCCGTCTCTCTCATTGCCGTGGGGAGTAGGGGTTGGGGTGGGTGGGCATAACGTCCTACCAAGTACTTACACAATTCAGAATCATGCATCCTGAGTGAAACAGCAGGAATTTATCACCTTCTCATTGCCTGTTTAGAATACAAGGAGTGATTGTCCATCCCACTCAAGGTTCAATGCAATCACCTCGCATGCTCTCACAGCGCGACAGATCGACATTCACTCACTCCGCATGGTGCCATCATCCCAGGGATTAATCTGGTGGAACTCCATTGCACGTATTCTCTGGTAAGGAGGTCACTCCTTATAAAGGAGAGACAATCAGTCCACAATACCACAAATACTGCCTCAATAACCCTCTCAGGTTTGATCACAATAATTCCTTGCCCTCACTTTGCTGGCTCCATTTCTCTTGTGTGACATCGGAAAGCATTCATTTACAATGCACTGCCACTGATGTGGAATTTAAAATGTCCTTCCATCTGTAGGTCAGCATCAATAAAGCTAGCACCAGAGGTGCCTACCGAGATGGGTATCACTCTTTGGAGTGACTCAATCACAAAGAATGCATCTAAATCAATGAATGGTCATATACCTGAATGGAAATCAGCTGCAGGAATATGCGATACAGGCAGAGGAGGGGAGTTATTTTCCTTTTGTTCTTCCCTCACGGGATGTGTGCAGCCCTGGTCAGGCCAGCATGTTAAGATGATCTTGAACTGAGTGTTTGGTTCAGCTGTTCTACAGGACAGTATATAGCAAAACAAGCTGCCATGCGTTTGCAGTTACACAGAGAACTTACTGGGAAAGGATGACCCATTGCCTTCTCTAATGGGCATCAGGCAAGCCGATAACAACATATTATTATTCTGTGCTCTAGATTAGGAGCAAATGATGTGTCCATCATACAGTGCCTTCCATCTTTCAGATTCTGTGCAGAGAACAAGTCAAACATCTCAAGTGCAATTATTTTGCAATGGGCACGTGGTCGGAAGGGACTTGAAACAGATGTATCCAGAATTAACAAAGGCACAAAAAATGTTTTTTTCAGGAGCTGCACTGAGGCTGAGGAAGAGACTGGGACGTCTTAATGGTGGTACTGGACGGGATTGGTATGTAGGGAGGATATGGAGATGTAAGCTTTGAAGGAGAAAATGAATCAAGGAGATTGAGAACAATGTGTTTTATCCTCGCATACTGTTGAGTAACTTGTAAATAATAACTTGCTAATTATAATTTCGAAGGAATAGAATCTGTGAACAGAACTGAAAACGTTAACTTGCAACTTTCCAAAATTTACAAATCATGAGCATCAATTCAGTTCAGACCGTTTCACTAGACAGACAGAGTGACTAATCAGGAACACCAACTATAGCAAGAATAGGATAGTAACCAGCTTGAATAACCATCAGTACATTTTCAATCCACGATGCTAATGATATCCAAGGTAAGGAAAGCCAGTAAAAGCCAACAGATAAACTTCTGTCCATTGTTGGAATATTCCAGTCTAATGTTCTCAGATTCTGATCCATTGTTGCAAAATCCCAGTGTAATGTTCCCAGTTTCTGATCTGTCCTCACGCTCTCCCTGAAGATTCGGATCCCTGTTACTGCTGGTGGTCATACTCCCGCTCATACTATGGAATAAAACACAGAAAGCATTCCCTTATTGATAGCAGAGAGAAACTCTCTAGGAACGCATAGGATCTATGGAGACTGACATAACCATAATCGCTGAACAAATAGCTCCAGTTAACCCTTTTCAATTCAATACTGTTTTATTAAAATTCAAAATAACTTTGAATATTTATGCATTCTGGATGTGATATGTAAGTGTGACTGAAGGAAGGAATGTTGAAGATGGCAGACTGATTATGTGTAATCATTCAGTCTGCCTTATATATAGAAGTAATGCCAGAGGTTTAACGGAACATAAATATGCTGCTCTGCTCAGAATTAGAGAAGTAAATCCTGTAGCTACAGATCAGTCATTGCAATATCAGTAAAACTTTCAGAGAACATCTATCATCCATGATCTGATAGCAAAACGTGCCTAAGAAAACATGAGTTCTAGCAAACAAAAAGCATGGATATGTTAACAGAGAATTGTACGTGAAAAGCTCAATTCAGACTGTTATTCCAGGATCAGAGAGGGCAGGTGTGGGTCATGTTGTTGATGTTCTTGATGTTAACGAACTGTGATGAAGTGTCATTTAATGGACTTCGATTGCATTGTGGTTATGACATTGGGGAAAGACAGACGATGGAAAAGACTTTGGGACATGACTTTTTAGACTGGGCGGAGGGATAGTGATGTTCCCCAGTCACTAATATTTAAATGCTCTGCTTTCTCCATGGAACCACTCTATTGGCCTAATGGGTTCTGCTTAGCTGTCAGTAAACAACTCTGTGATAATATTGAAATAAATAATCTGGGATGACAGCGAGTATCAACACAGCGCTCACAAGGTATGTTTCCCAGACAAAGGGCTTGCAGTCCAGAGGAAGTTCTAAATAAAACTTCTAACTTCTGTCTGTCCATATTTATATACCCTCATGCTATCTTCTGACCTATCCAACTTCACCTTCATCTCAGAGCTCTTTCTCTCCCACTCAGTCAGTCAATCCCCTTTCTGTCATCTCTCTGTTTTTCTCCCTTCACTTTCTTTCTCTCTGTTTATTTCTCTCTCACACAGTCTAACCCAACACATTCTCTCTATCTCTAATTGTGCAGTTGGAGAGCTCGTGACCCCACGATGGGCTGACTGACCTCCATCTGTGCTATAACAGTTCTGAGATTCTCTGACCCACAATAAATACTTTAGGTGTCTGGGCAGACCCGTTGGTACGGTAACAGGTACAGTGCACAATCAGCAGTTACATCTTCCTGTTATTTTCTGATGTCCGCCTGACTTGAAATGTCTGTTAAAACAAAACGGACTGAATGAAATTAGAGCAGTCGAGAGGAAATTCATCACCGTGTATTTCAGTCAGGATTTACTGAAGAATGAGATTCCAGAATAATACAAGCAATGAAAATAAACAGGACAACACCAGAAATGGCAGCTGAGTGCAACATTGGTTCCAAGTAGGGCCTTATGGTATTATCACTTTATTATCAATCCAGAAAATAAACTCTTACTCTTGGACCCAGGTTCCAATCCTGCCACAGCAGATGGTGGAAATTCAATTCAGTAATTTCAAGGTATCCCTTCAATCAAGAATCTTCAAATGAGAATAAAATAAAAGTCGATTGTCAGAAAACCCATCTGGTTCACTGATATCTTTCAATGAAGGACTCTTCCATCCTCACCTGGTCTGGCCGACATGTGACTCCAGACCCAAAACAATGTCATTGACTCTCAAGCGCCCTCTGAAATGGTCTAGAGAATCATTCAGTTGTACCAATCATTACAAAGTCTCAAAGAAATGAAACCGACTGGAACAGCTGGCATCAAACTGTGCACCGGAAAAGTCAACATTAGAAACACCTCTGCTAAAACTGCAAAGTCCTCCTTACTAACATCTGAGGGCTAGTGCCAACATTGGGACAACTGCCTTACAGACTAGTCAAGTAACAGCCTGACATAGACATAATCATGGAATCATACCTTGCAGAAACAACCCGAACACTATCATCACCATCCTTCTGTACCAAAGGCAGGACCGATCCAGCAGAGGGGGCAGCTCAGTGTGATCCAGACAGGACATGGCTTCAGGTTAAACATGGCCAAAGAAGCCTTTACTGATTACCATGTAACATCGTTCCTCAGCTGAACCAGTGCTCCTTCATGTTAAACCACTGACTGTGGAAAGGGCACAAAATGTATTCTGGCTGTAAATTTCAAAGTAGACCACCAAGAGTAGTTTGGCAGCAGTACTACTGATCACGTTGGTTGGGTCCTAAAGGACGTAGCTACTAGATTTGGTCTGCAGCAGGTGGTGAGGGAATGAACGACAGGGAAAAAATCATACCTGACTTCATCCTTTCCAATCTACCAACTGCAGTTGTACCTGTCCATGACAGTATCGGTAAAAGTGACCACCACTCTACCGTTGTGTTTATTCTCCTTAAGAATAAACTCTTCTGTGTTGTGTGGCACTATCACCATGCTAAATGGCACAGACCTCGGACAGATCTAGCAATTCAAGACTGAGCATCCATATGACACTGTGGACAATCAATAGCAGCAGAACTGTACTCCAGCACAATCTGTAACGTCATGGCCCAGCATATCCTCCACTCAACCATAACTATCAACCAGAGAATCGACCCTGTTTCACTGGAGAGTGCAGGATATATATATATATAAAATCTGCTTAAGATTCCAAGCAGAACTACTTGCGTGCCAAAAAGAGCAAGGTACAGACAGAGCAAAAAGCTCTGCAGTCCTTCCAATCGGGTCGTGGCTGCTGGTGTACAATTAAATAATTCACTGGAATAGGAGTCTCCAGAAATATCCCTAGTTTCAACGACGGAAGAGCCCAGAACATCAGTGCAAAAGATAAGGCTGAAGTTATCGCAGCACTCTTCAGGCAGAAGTTTCGAGTGGATGACTCATTTCGGCCTCTCCGGTGGTCCCCATCATTACAGACAGCAGTCCTCAGCCAATTCGATTGAATGATATCTAGAAACGATTGAGGAAACTGGATACTGCAAAGGCTCTGGGCCCTGATAATATGCAGTAAATAGTCCTGAAGACTTGTGCTCCAGAACTTCCCGCTCCCCTAGCCAAGCTGTTCCAGTATGTTTACAAACCGACAATGGGGGGAAAAAAACTGCTCAAGTATGTTCTGTACATAACAAGCAGAACAAATCAATGCGGCCAAATACTGCATCATCAGTCTGCTCTCCATCATCAGTAAAACGATGGGAGGTCACCAACAGTGTTATCAAGCAGCACCTGCTCAGCAATAACTTTCTCAGTGACGCCCAGTTTGGAAAAAGGAACTAAATTCCAGCGCTTGACATCAAGGCTGCTTTCTGTGGCATCAAGGAGCCCAAGGGAAAAGGGTATCGCGGGCAAGCACTCCATTATTGGAGTCGTACCTGACAGATAGGAATATGGTCATGGATTGTGGAGGTCAGTCATTTCAGCTCCCGAACATTTCTGCAGTAGTCCATCAGGATAATGTCCTTGGTCCAAACATTTTCAGCTGCTTCATCAATGACCTTCCCTCCATCATAAGGTGGGGATATTCGACGATGACTGCACTGTGTTCAGCACTATTTTCAAATGCTTAGATACTGAAGTAGTACATGCCCAAATGCAACAAGATCTGGACCATAGCCAGGCTTGGGATGACAAATGGCAAATAGCATTCACGCCACACAGATGCCAGACAATGACCACTACCAATAAGAAACAATATAACTACTTCGTATTCAGCAGCATTATCAAAACTAAATTCCTCCACTGTCAATATCCTGGGAATGATCATTGACCAGAAACTCAACTGGACTCACCACATGAATATAAGAGCAGATCGGAGGCTAGTAATATTGCACGAGTGACTCACCTGAAAAGCCAAAGCCTGTCCAACATCTACAAGGCCCAAGTCAGGAATGAGATGGAATATTCCCCAGTTGCCTGAATGAGTGCAGACCCTAAAAAAGCTTGTCACCATCCTAGCCAAAGCAGCCCATTTGATTGGCGCGTCATCTACAAACATTTAATCCCTCCACCATCAGTAGCAGCAGTGTGTACAATCGTCAAACTGCACTGCAGAAATTTCCCAAATATCCTCAGACAGAACCTTACAATCCCACGAACACTTCCATCGAGAATTACAAGGGTAGCAGATTTTTGGGAACACCATCACCTTCAAATTCCCCTCCAAACCAGTCAGCATCCTGATTTGGAATTGTATCATCCTTCCTTCACTGTTGCTGGCTCAAAACCCTGGATTTCCCTCCCCAATAGCATTGTGGGTCAACGCACAGCAGGTGTACTGCAGTGGTTCAAGAAGGCAGTTCAGCGCAATCTTCTCAAGAGGGCAACTAGGGACAGGCAAGAAATGGGGGCCCATCCTGCGATGTCCACATCCAAATAACATCCTTAAAAAGTAGTTCCAAGTTGAGCATCTCGATGGGATGGGTTGCCTGATTTGAATACGAACAGAAAAGCAATGTTTCTGATACTGAACATTTTCGACCTTTCTGCTATTAGAAGGGCGCTCAGTATTCGATGACTCCTTTTTCCAGAGTGCTGTGATAACTTGCACCTGTTTTGTTAAATTCAACACTGTCGCTAAAGGATCGATCCTTCGAAAATACCAGACAGAAAATGGCAATCATTGTAGAGACGATGTACTCTCATCAAATGAGACTCACAGACAGCAGCTCATATTCAAAATATTAATGGATTACTGACTGACACTGAATTCTCCCACCATCCATGTCACAGCGGTTACCATTGACCAGAACGTGATGTCAAAACAACATAAAAATACAAGGGTTACGAGAGTAGGTCAGAGCCTTTCAATTCTGCACTGAATAACAGTCCCTATGACCATAAGGGCATGAGGTGGACTAGTAAGTTAAGCCATTCAGCCCATTTGTTCACTCTGAAACTGTGCTACATTGTCATAGTCTCTATGACTTGTGGAAATATCTTTTACACTCTTACTGTATCAATCTTTGAAGTAATCGATCAGTTTCAATCAGCCACCACTGCCCCCATCCTTCGAAATTCCATTGACTACGGACACAGAGCCCTCAAATACTGCTAATATGACGAGACGTCGTTCCCAGGTGGATCACCTCCAACACCAGCAAATGACTCCCCAAAACAGCTCCCAATTTTCCAAATGCCATCTGACAATAGCCCATTGCATTCTCAGCAGTATGACTCCTCTCTTGTATTCTTGTTCTCTTGAAATGAATGCTAACGTTGCATTTACTATCCAAACTGCCAACTGAACCTGCACATTAACCATAAGAGAGGACGACTGCTTCAACATCCCTTCATGCTTCAGATTTCATGGGATTCTACTAGAACATAGTGTCTGCCTCCATTCCACCGACGAAAGTGCACAATACCACACGTTCACATATTGTGTTCAATCAGCCACGTGTTTTCCCACTGTCCAAAACTGTTCAGGACTTTCAGCAGCCTTTCCACTTCCTCAAAATCGTCACTGTATCTGTAAACTTAGAAAAACTTCGATCAGGTGGTTTATGTGTATGGCTCTTCCTGACTCCCTGAGGACTGTCCACCATCTGAAAAGCACAACACTTCAGGTGCTAGACTCCATTTAGGTTAAAACAGTGACTTGACTGGAATTATATTTGTATGGTCTTCACTCCTGCACTACTGACAGTCGGAGCACACTGTGTCCCCTAATTGTTGTGAACTTACCCCATTATGGTGACACAAAACTTGACGGTGCACAATCTCATCTATTGATGTCACTCTGTCTCAACACGAAATGTGTGGTGCTCACACTAACCAATGTCACGATGTATTGATGATGACGAAGGGAGGTGGGGGAGGGGATGCTATAATGGATGACTGTGTCTGCCAGGCTGAAACCTGGTCCGACGGCCTCAGAAGTACCTGTGCCCACTGTCACCGCTGCAGACATAATCAGACTTCCTGGGATTCAAGTCAAGGAAAGCAACGGGCCTGGACGTTGTTCTCGGCTGTGCCCTCAGCCCCCTACTGACTCCCTGTACACTCCAGCGGTACACCCAACACTCTGGCCTCAGCCCCGACTGTACTCCCTGTCCACCCACGACTGTGCTCTCAGCCCCCTACTGTACTCCCTGTACACGAGTGGCTGTGCCCTCAGCCCCCAACTGTACTACATGTAAACCCAGGCTGTGTCCTCAGCTACCTACTGCTCCCCTGTACACCCAAGGCTGTGTCCTCAGCCCCCTACTGTACTCCCTGTACACGAGTGGCTGTGCCCTCAACCCCCTACTGTACTACATGTAAACCCATGGCTGTGTCCTCAGCTACATACTGCACTCCCAGTACACACATGGCTGAGCCCTCAGTTCCCCATTGTTCGCCTGTACACCCAAAACTGTGCCCTCAGACCCCTACTGTACTACCCATGCATGCACAACTGTGCCCTTACCCACTGCTGTGCTCCCTGTACACACACAGCTGTGTCCTCAGTCCACGACTGTACTCCCTGTATACCAACCGCTGTGTCCTCATCACCCTACTGTACCTCCTGTAAAACCACAGCTGTGTCCACAGCCCCTTACTGTACTCCCTGTATACTCTTGGTTGTGTTCTCAGCCCCCACTGTACCCGCTGTACAACGATGGCTGTGCCCACAACCCCCTACTGTACTCCCTGTACACCCACAGCTGTGTTCTCAGCCCTCTACTGTACTCCCTCTATACCCTGACTGTGCCCTTAGCCCCGTACTGTACTCCCTCTACACCCCAGCTGTGCCCTTAGCCCCGTACTGTACTCCCTGTACACCCACAGCTGTGTTCTCAGCCCCCTACTGTACTCCCTGTACACCCACAGCTGTGTCCTCAGCCCCCTACTGTACTCCCTGTACACCCATGGCTGTGTCCTCAGCCCCCTACTGTGCTGCCCGTACAGCCACGGCTGTGTCCTCAGCCCCCTACTGTACTGACTGTACACTGCGGCTGTACCCTCAGCCCCCTATTGTACCCACTGTATAACCAAGGTTGTGTCCTCAGCCACCAACTGCACTCCTTGTACACCCACGGCTATGTCCTCTGCCCTCTAATGACCCCCTGTACACCCACGGCTGTGTAATAAGCCCCCTACTGTACTCCCAGTACACCCCGGCTGTGCCGTCATCCCCCTACTGTACTCCCTGTACACCCACACCTGAGTCCTCAGCATCCTACTGTACTCCCTGTACACCCACGGCTGTGTCCTCAGCCACCTACTGTGGACCCCGTACAGCCACAACTGTGCCCTCAGCCCCCTACTGTACTGACTGTACACCCACGGCTATGCCCTTTTCCCTCTACTGTACCCCCTGTGCACCAACGGCTGTGTCCTCAGCCATCTACTGCAATCCCATTACACACACAGCTGTGGCCTCAGACCCCAATGTTCACCTGTACGCCCACAGCTGTGCCCTCAGCCCCCTACTGTATGCCCTGTACACCCATGTCTGTGTTCTCAGCCCACTGCTGTACACCCTGAACACCCAAGGCTGTTCCCATAGCCACCTACTGTACTCCCTGTACACCCACGGCCATGTCCTAAGCCTCCTACTGTACTCTGTGTACACTCAAGGCTGTGTCCTCCACCCCATACTGAACTCCACGTACAGCCACGACTGTGCCCTCAGCCCCCTACTGTATTGAATATGCACCTCGGCTGTGCCCTCAGCCTACTATTGTATCACCTATATCCATGGCTGTGTCCTCAGCCACCAACTGCATTCCTTGTACATCCATGGCTATGCCATCTGCTCCCTACTTTATCCCCTGTACATCCACGGCTGTGTCCTCAGCCCTCTACTGTACTGACTGTACAACGTGGCTGTACCCTCAGCCATGATTGTACCGCTGTATATCCACATCTGTGTCCTCAGCCCCCTACTGTACTCACTGTACACCCACGTCAGTGCTCTCAGCCTTCTACTGTGCACCCTGTACAAACACGGATGTGCCCTCAGCCCTGTACTGTACTCCATGTGCACCCCAGCTGTGCCCTTAGCCCCCAACTGTGCTCCCTGTACACCCATGGCTATGCCCTCAGCCCTCTACTGTACTTCCTGTTCACCGACGACTGTGCCCTCAGTCCCCTACTGTACTCCCCGTACACATAAGGCTGTGCCCTCAGTCCCCAACTGTACTCCTTGTACCCCCACTGATGTGTCCTTAGCCCACTACTGGACCCCCGTACACCCCAACAATGCCCTCAGCCCCCAACTGCGCTACCTGTGCACCTTCGGCTATGCCCTCAGCCCCGTACTGTACACCCTCTTCACTCTGGATGTGCCCTCAGTCCCCTACTCTCCCCTGTTCACTCCTGATGTGCCCTCAGTCCCCTACTGTACTCGCTGTACACTTTTTGTTGTGCCCTCAGTCACCTACTCTACTCCCTGTACACCCTCCACTGTGTCCTCAGCCACCTGCTGCACTCCCTGTACCCCCACTGATGTGTCCTCAGCCCACTACTGTACTCCCTGTACAGCCATGGCTATGCCCTCAGCCCCCTACTCTATACCCTGTACACTTTGGATGTGCCCTCAGTACCCTACTGTACTCGCTGTACACCCTTTGCTGTGCCATCAGTCCCCTATTGTACCCCCTGTACAGCCTCCGCTGTGCACTCAGCCACCAGCTGTACACCTTGTACCCCTACTGATGTGCACTCAGCCCCCAACTGTACTCGCTGTATGCCCACGGCTATGCCCTCAGTCCCCTACTATACACCCTGTAAACTCTTTGCTGTGTCCTCAGCCTCCTGCTGTACCCGATGTACAAAGATGGCTGTGTCCACAGCCCCCTACTGTACTCCCTGTACAACCTGTCTGTGACCTCAGTCCCCTACTGCACTCCATGTACACACCAGCTGTGCCCTCAACCCCCTACTACACTCCCTGTACACCCATGGTTGTGTCCTCAGCCCCCTGCTGTACTGCCTGTACACACATGGCTGTGCCCTCAGCCCCGTACTCTACTGTATGTACACCCCAGCTGTGCTCTCACCCAACTACTGTACTCCCTGTACACCCATCGCTGTGTCCTCAGCCCTTTACTGTACTCCCCATAAACGCACAGCGGTGTCCTCAGCCACCTGCTGTCACCCGTGTACACCCACAGCTGTGCCCACATCCCCCTATTGTACTCCATGTACACCCATAGCTGTGTCCTCAGCCCCTTACTGTACTCCTCATACATGCACAGCTGTGTCTTCAGCCCCCTACTGTACTCCCTGCACACACACGGCTGTGCCCTCAGCCATGTACACCCCAGCTGTGCCCCCAGCCCCGCACTGTACTCCCTCTTCACCCCAGCTGTGCCCTCAGCCCCGTACTGTGCTCCATGTACACCCTAGCTGTGCCCTCTGCCCCCTACTGTACTCCCCATACATGCACAGCTGTGCCCTCATCCCCTACTGTACTCCCTGTAAACACACAGCTGTGTCCTCAGCCCCCTATTGTACTACCAGTACGGCTACTGCTGTGTCCTCAGCCTCCTACTGTACACACTCTACTATGCCCTTAGCCACCTACTGTACTCCACGCACACCCTAGTTGTGCCCTCAGCCACCTACTGCACTCCCTCGACATGCCGGCTGTGCACTCAGTCCCATATTATACACCTATACAACCAAGGCTGTGTCCACAGCCCAATACTGTACTCACTGTGCACCTACTGCTGCATCTTTAGTCCCTCCTATTCTACCAGGACGGCCACTGCTGTGTCCTCAGCCCCCATGTACTCCCTGTATACCCACTGTTGCGTCCTCAGCACCCTATTCTATACCCTATGCAACCACGGCTGTGTCCACAGCCCCCTACTCTGCTCCCCGGACACTCATGGTTGTGTCCTCAGCCTCCCACTGTACCCACCTGTACAATGATTGCAGTGCCCTCAGCCCACTACTGTACTCCCTGTACACCCCGGATGAGCCCTCAGCCCATTACTGTACTCCCTCTCCACCCCGGCTGTGCCCTCAGCCCCCTACTCTTCTCTCTGTACACACACGCTGTGCCCTCAGCCCATACTGTACTCCCTGAACACCCCAGCTCTGTCCTCAGCCCGTTACTGTACTCCCCATACATGTACAGCTGTGCCCTCAGCCCCTAAATGTAGCCCCTGTACACCAATGGCTCTGCCCTCAGCCCCTTACTATAATCCCTATGCGCACACAGCTGTGCCCTCAGCCACCTGCTGTATTCCTCTACACACCGACTGTGCACTCAGCAACCTTCTGTACTCTCTGTACACCATGACTGTGCCCTCAGCTCCATACCGTAACCCCTGTACAGTCTGGATGTGCCCTCAGTCACCTACTGTACTCCGTGTACATGCTTTGCTGTGCCTTCAGTCCCCTACTGTATTCCCTGTACACATCGGTTGTGACCTCAGTCCACTACTGTACTCCAAATACACCCCGGCTGTGCCCTCAGCCCCCTACTGTACTCCCTCTATACCCTGACTGTGCCCTCAGCTCCATACTGTACTCCCTGTACACCCATGGCTGTGTCCTCTGCCCCTTACTGTACTTATCATACACGCACAGCTGTGTCCTCTGCCCCCTACTGTACTTCCTGTACACGCATGGCTGTGCCCTCAGCCCCCTATTGTACTCCCTGTACACTGTGGCCATGTCCTCAGCCCCATTCTGTACTCCATGTACACCCCAGCTGTGCCCTCAGCTCCCTACTGTGCTCCCTCTACACCCCGGCTGTGTCCTCAACCCTCTACTGCACTCCCCATACATGCACAGCTGTGCCCTTAGCTCCCTACTATACTCCCTGTACACACACAGCTGTGTCCTCAGCCCCCTACTCAATTACTAGTACGGCCACTGCTGTGTCCTCAGTCCCCTACTGTAACACGTGTCCACCCATGCTGTGCCCTCAGCCCCCTACTGCACTCCCCATACATGCACAGCTGTGCCCCCATCCCCTACTGTACTCCCTGTACACACACAGCTGTGTCCTCAGCCCCCTACTGTATTACCAGTACGGCCACTGCTGTGTCCTCAGCCCCCTGCTGTATGCCCACTACAAGCTCCGCTGTGCCCTTAGCCGCCTACTGTACTCCCTATACAATCACGGCTGTGTCCACAGCCCCATACTGTACAGCTGTGCGTGTATGATAAGCACAGTAAGGGGCTGAGAACACAGCCATGGGTGTACAGGGAGTACAGTAGGGGGCTGAGGGCATAGCCAGGGTATAGAGGGAGTACACCCACTGCTGCATCCTTAGTCTCTACTGTTCTACCAGGACGGCCACTGCTGTGTCCTCAGCCCCCGATATACTCCCTGTATACCCAATGTTGCGTCCTCAGCACCCATCTCTATCCCCAATGCAACTACGGCTGTGTCCATAGCCCCCTACTGTACTCCCCGGACACTCATGGCTGTGTCCTCAGCCTCCCACTGTATCCGTTGTACAACGATGGCAGTGCCCTCAGCCCACTACTGTACTCCCTGTACACGACAGATGAGCCCTCAGCCCACTACTGTACTCCCTCTCCACCCCAGCTGTGCCCTCAGACCCATACTGTACTCTCTGTAAACCTATGGTTATGCCCTCAGCCGCCTGCTGTACTCCCTGTACCCCCACTGATGTGTCCTCATCCCCCTACTGGACCCCCTGTACACCCTGGCTGTGCATCCAGCCCCCAACTGTACTGCCTGCACGCCCACGGCTATGCCCTCAGCACCCTACTGTACCCGCTATGCAACCATGGCTGTGTCCATATCCCCATACTGTTCTCCCCGTACACTCACGGCTGTGTCCTCAGCCCCCCACTGTACAACGATGGCTGTGCTCACAGCCCCTTACTGTACTCTCTCTACACCCCAGTTCAGTCCCCTACTGTACTCCGTGTGCACCCCGGCTGAGCCCTCAGCCCCCTACTGTACTCCCACTACACCCTGGTTGTGCCCTCAGCCCCATACTGTGCTCAATGTACACCACAGCTGTGCCCTCAGCCCCCTACTCTACACCCTGTACACCCATGGTTATGTCCTCAGCCCCTTACACTACACTCTGTACACCCATGGCTGTGTCCTCAGCCCCCTTACTGTAATTAGCATAAACGCACAGCTGTGTCCTCAGCCCCCTAATGTACTCCCTGTACACTCATGGCTGTGCCCTCAGCCCGCTACTGTACTCCCTCTACACCTCAGCTGTGCCCTCAACCCCGTACTGTACTCCATGCACACCCCAGCTGTGCGCTAAGCCCCCTACTGCACTACCCATGCATGCACAACTGTAACCTTATCCACTGCTGTTCTCCGTGTCCACCCCTGCAGTGCCCTAGGCACAGTATTGTACTCTCGGTGCACACAAAGCTGTGCCTGCAGCCCCCTACTGTTCTCCCTGTACACACCGGTTCTGCCCTTAGCCCCATACTGTGTATCCACGGCTGTGTCCTCAGCCTCCTACTGTACTCCCTGTACATCCACGGCTGTGTCCTAATCCCCCTACTGTGCTCCCCGTACAGCCACGAATGTGCCCTCAGCATACTACTGTGCTGACTGTACACCGCGGCTGTACCCTCAGCTCCCTACTCCACACCCTGTACACCCATGGCTGTGTCCTCAGCCCCTGACTGTACTCCCCATACATGCACAGCTGTGTCCTCAGCCCCCTACTGTACTCCCGGTACACACATTTCAGTGCCCTCAGTCCCCTCCTGTACACCCTGTGCACCCCGGCTATGCCCTCACACCCCACTGTACTCCCAGTGCACCCCAACTGTGCATTTAGCCCCCTTCTGTATACTGTGTACACCATGACTGTGCTCTCAGCCCCCTACTGTACTCCTAGTACACACACAGCTGTGCACTCAGTCCCCTATTGTGCTACCTGTTCACCCTCCGCTGCACCCTCAGCCGCCTGCTGTACTCCCTGTGCACACACAGCTGTGCCCTCAGCCCTCTCCTGTACTCTCTTTATACACACAGCTGTGTCCTCAGCCCCCTACTGTACTCCCTGTGCACACATAGCTGTGCTCTCAGCCCCCTACTGTACTCACGGTACACACCTGCTGTGTCCTCAGCCCCGTACTGTAAAACCTGTACACCCATTGCTGTGTCCTCAGCCCCCTACTGTAATCCATGTGTACAGACACCTGTGCCCTCAGCCCCCTACTGTACTCCCTGTTCACCCCGGCTGTACATTCATTCCCTTGCTGTACTCCATGTCGACCCCAGCTGTGCCCTCAGCCCCCTACTGTACTCTCTGTATGCACACAGCTGTGCCCTCAACCCCTACTGTACTCCCTGTTCACACACAGCTTTGTCCTCAGCCCGTTACTGTACTCCCCATACACACACAGCTGTGTCCGCAACCCCAGACTCTAACCCCTGTACACCATGGCTGTGCCCTCAGCCCGCTACTGTACTCTCTGTACGCACACAGCTGTGCCCTCAGCCCCCTCCTGTACTCTCTTCTATACACGGCATGTGTCCTCAGTCCCCTACTGTACGCCCTGTACACACACAGCTGTGCCCTCAGCCCCTGTCTGTACTCTCTTTATACACACGGCATGTGTCCTCAGCCCCCTACTGTACTCCCTGTACACCCGGCAGTGCACTCAATCCCTTGCTGTACTCCATGCCGACCACAGCTGTGTCCTCAGCCCCCTCCTGTACTCTCTTCTATACACGGCATGTGTCCTCAGTCCCCTACTGTACGCCCTGTACACACACAGCTGTGCCCTCAGCCCCTGTCTGTACTCTCTTTATACACACGGCTGTGTCCTCAGCCCCCTACTGTACTCTCTGTACGCACACAGCTGTGCCCTCAGCCCCTGTCTGTACTCTCTTTATACACACGGCATGTGTCCTCAGCCCCCTACTGTACTCCCTGTACACCCGGCAGTGCACTCAATCCCTTGCTGTACTCCATGCCGACCACAGCTGTGTCCTCAGCCCCCTCCTGTACTCTCTTCTATACACGGCATGTGTCCTCAGTCCCCTACTGTACGCCCTGTACACACACAGCTGTGCCCTCAGCCCCTGTCTGTACTCTCTTTATACACACGGCTGTGTCCTCAGCCCCCTACTGTACTCTCTGTACGCACACAGCTGTGCCCTCAACCCCTAATGTACTCCCTATGTACCCTGGCTGTGTCCTCAGCCCCCTACTGTACTCCCCATACATGCACAGCTGTGTCCTCAACCCCCTACAGTTACCGCTGTACACCTATGGCTGTGTACTCAGCCCCCTACTGTAATCCACGCGTACACACACCTGTGCCCTCAGCCCCCTACTGTACTCCCTATTCACCCTGGCTGTACATTCAGTCCCCTGCTGTACTCCATGTCGACCCCAGCTGAGCCCTCAGCCCCCTACTGTACTCCATGTACACACACAGCTGTGCCCTCAACCCCTACTGTACTCTCTTTATACCCACGGGTGTGTCCTCAGCCCCCTACTGTGCTCTCAGTTCACTCTGGTTTTGCCCTCAGCCCCCTTCTGTACTCCCTATACCCCCCGGTTGTGCACTTAGCACCCTTCTGTACTCTCTGTACACCATGACTGTGCCTTCAGCTCCCTATTGTAACCCCTGTAGTCAAATGGCTGTGCCCTCAGTCCCCTACTGTACTCCCGTTACACCCGCCGCTGTGCACTCAACTGCCTGCTATACTCCCTGTACACCACGGCTGTGCCATCAGTCGCCTACTGTACTCCCTCTACACGCTCTGCAGTGCCCTTAGCCACATACTGTACTCACTGTACACCCAGAGCTGTGCCCTCAGGCCCCTTCTGGACACCCTGCACACAGACAGCTGTGCCCTCAGCCCCCTCCTGTAATCTCTTTATGCACATGGCTGTGTCCTCACACCCCTATTGTACTTCATGTACACACACAGCTGTGCACTCAGACCCCTTCTGTTCTCCCTGCACACAGACAGCTGTGCCCTCAGCCCCCTCCTGTAATCTCTTTATGCACATGGCTGTGTCCTCACACCCCTATTGTACTTCATGTACACACACAGCTGTACTCACAGCCCCCTTCTGGACACCCTGCACACAGACAGCTGTGCCCTCAGCCCCCTCCTGTAATCTCTTTATGCACATGGCTGTGTCCTCACACCCCTATTGTACTTCATGTACACACACAGCTGTGCACTCAGACCCCTTCTGTTCTCCCTGCACACGCAGCTGTGCCCTCAGCCCCCTTCTGTACACCCTGTACATCCAGAGCTGTGCTCTCAGCCCCCTTCTGTACTCTCTTTATACTCATGGCTGTCTCCTCAGCCCCCTTCTGTACTCCCTGTGCACACACAGCTGTACCCTCAGCCCCCTACTGTACACCCTGTACACCCCAGCTGTGCCCTCAGCCCTCTACTGTATTCTCTTTATGCACACAGCTTTGCCCTCAGCCCCTTCTGTGCTCCCCATACACGCACTGCTGCGCCCTCAGCCCCCTACTGTAACCCCTGTACACACACAGCTGTGCCCTCAGTCCACTACTGTACTCCCGGTACACCCTCCACTGTGCACTCAGCTGCCTGCTGTACTCCTTGTACACCACAGCTGTGCCCTCAGTCACCTACTGTACTCCCTCTACACGCAGTGCAGTGCCCTGAGCCGCCTACTGTACTCCCTGTACCACACTGCTGTGTCCACAGCCCCATATTGTACTCGCCGTACACCCACTACTGCATCTTCAGCCCCTACTGTTCCACCAGGACCACCACAGCTGTGCCTTCAGCCCCCACGTGCGCCCTGTATACCCACTGCTGCATCCTCAGCACCCTACTGTATCCCCTATGCACTCACAGCTGTGTCCACAATCTCCTACTCTACTCCCCAGACACTCATGGCTGTGTCCTCAGCCTCCCACAGTACCCACTGTACAACGATGGCAGTGCCCTCAGCCCACTACTGTACACCCAGTTCACCGTCCGCTGTGCCCTCAGCCACCTGCTGTACTCCATGTACAAACAGGTGCGTCATCAGCCCCCTACTGTACTCTCAGTACACCCTACTGTACATCCTGAACACCCACGGTTGTGTCCTCAGTCCCTTACTGCACTCCCTGTACGCCCTCTGCTGTGCCCTCAGATCCCCACTGTACTTCCTGTGCACTCACGGCTGTGCCCACAGCCACCTTCTGTACTCCCTGTACACACACAGCTGTGCCCTCATCCCCCTACTGTACTCCCCATACATGCACAGCTTTGTCCTCAGCCCCCTACTGTTACCCCTGTACACCCATGGCTATGCCCTGAGCCCTACAGTACTCCCTGTGCACACACAGCTGTGCGCTCAACCCCCTCCTGTACTCTCTTTATACACACAGCTGTGTCCTCAGCCCCCTACTGTACTCCCTGTGAACACACAGCTGTGCCCTCAGCCCCTTTCTGTACTCTCTTTATACACACAGCTTTGCCCTCAGAACCCTTCTGTACTCCCTGCACACACACAGCTGTGTCCACAGCCCCGTACTGTACTCCCTGTGCACACACAGCTGTGCCCTCAGCCCCCTCCCGCACTCTCTTTATACACACGGCTGTGTCCTCGGCCCCCTTCTGTACTCCCTGTGCACACACAGCTATGTCCTCAGCCCCCTTCTGTACTCCCTGTGCACACACGGCTGTGTCCTCAGCCCCCTACTGTACTCCCTGTACAGCCTGGCTGTGTCCTCAGCCCATTACTGTACTCCCTGTGCACACACAGCTGTGTCCTCAGCCCCCTACTGTACTCCCTGTACAGCCTGGCTGTGTCCTCAGCCCATTACTGTACTCCCTGTGCACACACAGCTGTGCCCTCAGCCCCCTACTGTACTCTCCCTACACGCACAGCTGTACCCTCAGCCCCCTACTGTAACCCCTGTACATACACGGCTGTGCCCTCAGTCCCCTACTGTACTCCCGGTACACCCTCCACTATGCACTCAGCTGCCTGCTGTACTCCTTGTACACCACAGCTGTGCCCTCAGTCACCTACTGTACTTCCTCTACACGCCACCTACTGTACTCTCTGTACCACACTGCTGTGTCCACAGCCCCATAGTGTACTCGCCGTACACCCACTGCTGCATCATCAGCCCCCTACTGTTCCACCAGGACGGCCACTGCTGTGTCCTCAGCCCCCTATGTGCTCCCTGTATACCCACTGTTGCATCCTCAGCACCCTACTGTATCCCCTATGCAACCACGGCTGTATCCACAGCCCCCTACTCTACTCCCCGGACACTCATGCCTGTGTCCTCTGCCTCCCACTGTGCCCACTGTACAACGATGGCAGTGACCTCAGCCCACTACTGTACTCCCTGTGCACCCCAGATGAGCCCTCTGCTCCCTACTGAACTACATGTGCACCCTTTGCTGTGTCCTCAGTCCCCTACTGTACTCCGTGTACAACCTCCGCTGTGCCCTCAGCCCCCTACTGTCCTCCCTGTATACCCCGGCTGTGCCCTCAGTCCCCTACGTTACTCCTAGTACACACACAGCTGTGCCCTCAGCCCCCTACTGTACTCCTAGTACACACACGGCTGTGCCCTCAGTCCCCTACTGTACTCCCGGTTCACCCTCTGCTGTGCCCTCAGCCGCCTGCTGTACTCCCTGTACACGCACGGCTGTGCCCTCAGCACCCTACTGTACATCCTGAACACCTACGACTGTGTCCTCAGTCCCTTACTGCACTCCCTGTCCGCACTCCGCTGTGCCCTCAGCTCCCCACTGTACTTCCTGTGCACCCACGGCTGTGCCCTCAGCCACCTTCTGTACTCCTTGTACACACACAGCTGTGCCGTCATCCCCCTACTGTACTCCCTGTACAGCCACAGCTGTGCCTTCAGCCCCCTACTGTACTCTCTTTATACCCACGGCTGTGTGCTCTCAGTTCACTCTGGTTTTGCCTTCAGCCCCCTTCTGTACTCTCTATACGCACACAGCTGTGCCCTCAGCCCCCTACTGTACTCGCTGTATACACACACCTGTGCCTTCAGTCCACTACTGTACTTCCTGTACACCCACGGCTGTGCCCTCAGCTCCCTACTGTACTCCCCGTACACCACGGATCTGTGCTCAGCCACCTACTGTACTTGCCGTACACACACGCCTGAAATACAAACAGGCCTACTGTGCTCCCTGTACAACCTGTGCCTTCAGACCCCCTACTGTACGCCCTGTACACCCATGGCTGTGCCCACAGCGTCCTACTGTACTCTCTATACACACGGCAGTGCCGTCAGTCCTCTACTGCACCCTCTGTATACTCATAGCTGTGTCCTCAGTCTCCTGCTCTGCTCTCAGTACACCCTGGCTTTGCCCTCAGCCCCCTACTGTACACCCTGCACATCTCGGCTCTACCTTCAGTCCCCTTCTGTACTCCCAGTGCACCCAAGGTTGTGTCCTCAGCCCCCTACTGTACACCCCATATACACACGGCTGAGCCCTCAGTCCCCTACGGTGCCCCCAGTACACCTCAGCTGTGACCTCAGCCCCTATTGTGCCCACTGTACACACACGGCTGTGCCCTCCGCCCCTTACTGTACTCCCTGTGAACACACTGCTGTGCCCTCAGGCCCTTACTCCACTCCAAGTACACACAGGGCTGTGCCCTCAGCCTCCTACTATACTCCCTGTACATCCCGGCTGTGCCGTCAGCCTCCCACAGTACTCCCTGTACACACATGGCTGTGCCATCAATCCCCTACTGCACTCCGTATACACCTGTGGATGTGCCCTCATCCCCTACTTTTCTACCTGTGCACCCACGGCTGTGTCCTCAGCCACCTACTGTACTACCTTACATCCCGGCTGTGCCCTCAGCCCACCACTGCACTTCCTGCAAACACTCAGCTGTGCTGTCAATCCCCTCCTGTACTCCCTATACACCCGCGGATTTGCCCTCAGCCCCCTACATTTCTACCTGTTCACCCACGGCTGTGTCCTTAGCTCCCTACTGTACTCCCCGTACACCATGGCTGTGTCGTCAGCCACCTACTGTATTCGCCGTACACACACGCCTGAAATACAAACAGAAAATGGTGGAGAAATGCAACAGATGAGGAATTATCTGCAGAAAGAAACATATCGAATATGATATGACATTGTTCTGTAAAAGTCATATTGGAATCAAAGGTTAATTCTGTGCATCTGTGCTCGGATGGTGCCAGACCTGTTAAGTTTCGCTCCAGCCCACTCAATTTCTTTTTCTTTCTGAACTGTGATAAATTGTCTGAACTGAACCATAACCGTTTTGGACATTGAATATGAAATGACAAAGTTCCTATGTTTGACAGGGTTCTAAATATCCATGATATATTGCTTTGCGAGAACTTGCCATGAAAATGCTAAAACAAAGACACATGTTGCTGCAAAAGCTCAGGTCTGCATCATCTGTGCAGAGAAATCGAAGTTAACGTTTCGGGTCCAGTGACCATTTTTCCGAACTGATGGTAGCTTGAAAAATGTTAGTTGATACACAGAAGTGACTGGATAGCTGTTAATAGAGAGACTGTTAGTATCTAACAACATGGGGTAAGTAATGGATGGTGAGTAAAAGCGATCTGAGAACTAGGTGGCACGGTGGCACAGTGGTTAGCACTGCTGCCTCACAGCGCCAGAGAGCCGGGTTCAATTCCCGCCTCAGGCGAGTGACTGTGTGGAGTTTGCACATTCTCCCCGCTCCCACAGTCCAAAGATGTGCAGGCCAGGTGAATTGGCCATGCTAAATTGCCCGTAGTGTTAGGTAAGGGGTAGATGTAGGGGTATGGGTGGGTTGCGCTTCGGCGGGTCGGTGTGGACTTGTTGGGCCGAAGGGCCTGTTTCCACACTGTAAGTAACTAGGTCTGGTGTATGGGTCGGGAGCTAGGACATTGTGGAGTTCAGGCCTGAAAATTATTGAACTTGATTTTGAGTCTAACAGGCTGCCGGGGCCGCACATGGAAAATGAGGTGTTGTTCTTCCAGCTTGCGCTGAACTTTCCTGGAACACTGCCGCAAGCCTGAAACAGGATGGGCAGTTAAACTGGCAGGCAACTGGAAGCTCAGGGTCTTTTGCAGAGGTACAACATGGATGTTCTGCAAAGCAGTCACCCAGTCTATCCTTCGTTTCCCCAATGTAGATGTGACCACATTGTGAGCAACGAATGTAGTAGATCGGATTGTGGGAAGTGTTGGTAAGGTTCTGCTTCACCTGGAAAGTATGGTTGCGCTCTTGGATCCTGAGGAGGGCGGGAGGGAAATGGGAAAGTGTCACACCTCCGGCAGGGGTAAGAGAAGTGGACCTGTCGTGGGACTGAATAAAGAGGAGACCAGTGTGTCCTGGAGGGAATGATCCCTCTCGAAGGCGGACATGGGAGGGGAGGTTAAATGTGTCTGGTGGTGGCATCTCGCTGTGGGGGTAGGGGCGAGGAAATGCGGTCTGCTGATCCTCTGCATGTGAATGCTGGTGGAACGGTCAGTAATACCACATGGAAATCTGTTGTGGGAGGGAAGCGGAAGGGGAAGCTAGAAGTGCAGGAGATGTGTAAGACCAAGTTGAGGACTCTGTTGACAACAGTGCTGGAGAATCTTTGTTTGAGGAATGAGGTGGACATTTCAAAGGCTTCCTTATTGAATTTGGCATCATCAGAAGCAATGCAGTGGGGATGGTTGAGCTGGGAGAAAGGAATACAATATTTGCAGGAAACAGGGTGTGAGGATGTATACTCCAGTTAGCTTTAGGAGTCAGTGGGTTAATACTGTTAATCAGTAGCTGGTCTATTCCCAGAGATACAAGCAGAGATGTCGAGGAAAGGAATGGAGCAGTCAGAGGTAGACCAGGTGAAGGTGTGGGAGGGGTGCAAATTGGAAGTGATAAACTTTTCAAATTCTGGATAAGAGGGAGAAGCAGCAGCGATGATAACTGTATCAGAGAAAGAGTTATGGATGGGGGCTGGAGTAGAACTGGAACAGGGAATGGTCTACATACCACATGAAGAAACAGATATAATTGGGGCCCACGTATATATCCATGCATCCCCTCTGTGTGGCAGGTACAAGCTGAAGCAATGGGTCTGCCCAGGCAGTTCTGTTTTTGGACTTTCAGGAGGGTATAGAAGTAGGCTCGGTTATCAGAGGACCATCAGCTTTGGGGTTGTTAGTTGGGGTGAGGACAGTTATCGTAGTTGATAAAGTGCCCTGGTGTTCCATGGTAGGGTAATGGACCTCAGATAGGAGGACGTATTTAAGAGTGGGTGCTCAGCCTCTACAATGTGGTGATCAGTCCATCAGACCACAGCAGCACCACCCTTATTGGCCCAGGCTGAAAAACACAGTCAGGGTTGGGTCTAAGCGCACGGAGAGTAGTCTGTTCAGGCTGTGATAGGTTGGCATGGGTGAGTAGGATGAAGAGAACTTAAGACAGCCAATGTCACGTTGAGAGTTCTCAATGAATAGATTGAGTTCCAGTAAAATGGTAGAGGGAGAGGTCAAGGTGGAGGGAGAGTGTTAGAGCTGGATGATGGGGTCTATGCGACAGGGAGAGGAACCTTGGCCAAAGAAATCGGGACTGAGGCGAAGACCATGGAAGAAGAGTTCACCGTTATGTTGAGCCCGAAATTCATTAAAGTGGAGGCACAGAGCAGTAAAGTTCAAGTCTTTGCTGAGTACAGAGCATTCAGCATCAGAGAATGGAAGTTCAGGAGG
The DNA here is from genome assembly GCF_047496795.1 of Chiloscyllium punctatum. Lineage (NCBI taxonomy): Eukaryota > Metazoa > Chordata > Chondrichthyes > Orectolobiformes > Hemiscylliidae > Chiloscyllium > Chiloscyllium punctatum. The sequence continues at coordinate 83,605,448 of NC_092764.1, read as the reverse complement.
GATGGTGAATATACGACAGGAGGTGTGCTTGGGGGAGGGGACGAATCAGAGTGGAAGGCACGGGTGGGGAAGCAGGCTCCAGAGGGTCATGGGCATCTCTATGTTGTTTCAAACTGTGGGCCTAGTACATCTGGTTAGCAGGGCGAATGAGTCGGGCAATATATTATAATTGTAGACTGGTGCAACCTTTAGCTAATGAGATGAGATGCTGCTGGACAGAGAAAATGTTGAACTCAGAGGCACTGACATCGCGCAAGTAGTCCTCAGAAAGTAACTGAGTGAAAATAATCAGGACCGTTATCATTGTGTAACGTCATGATTTCACTGGGATGACACTAAAACTGCAAGATCCTACTTTTCTGAGACTTTAGACCAAACTGCGAAAACACCATATGTCATGATGTTATTTACAGGACAAATTTACTTCTGGTAATGGAAGGCATTAGCAAGAGCAGTTTATTTGTCATTCCCAATAGCTCTGGGGAAGATGTCATTGTTCAATGAGGAAATTGCCAGCACAGAATTTCCTCTGATTCCCGTTGACCACAGTTTGTGCAGGGTCCTTGATGCCACATGAGTCAAATACAAGCGAATTCACTCCGATCTCGCCTCAAATGGCATTGGAAAATCAATTAACATAATAAAGAGCAAAAAGATCAAACACAGTTTGTTTGAACAATGTGCTCACTCTCCCTCACAATGTTTAAGGGAAAACTGGTGCATGAACTTCTGATTCTGAGGTGAGCTTTGTCCTACTTATGATGAGGCTGTTTGGTTAAGCGCTGTGACAGAGAGAGAGAAAGAAGCTCTACTCTGTACCATGGGGAACAAAGCCACCCTGTTCATGACATATCGGACAGTGAAAAACACACACTATTGCCTGTTCGTCTTGGACATTGATCATCTTAATCTTGTCATTCACTGATGACCAATAGCAACATCGAAACCAGCAGCTCCCATCATCCTACTTGGAAAGTAAAAAGTGCATGGATAGCCAGGGGGAAGAGGTGGTAACTGGGGAATTGGTTTAACATACATTGGGAGTGGCAGAAAAAATGTGTGAACAGATAGCATCAGTGGAAGAGTATGCAGCAGCAGAAGGGATAGTACAAGGGAGGTAGGAGTGTAAGGAAAGAGTATGAAGGAGGAAGAGGTGTTGCAGGTGAAGTGTTAGTGACAGGGAAAAGTTTGGTTGTAGGGAAGTGAGATTGGGTGAAAAAAATCACTGTTCAGGAAAATCGAGATCTGGTTTCCATTTAAAATTAAGAAAACATTTCATTTACTTCTTTTTCTATCACTTAATTGTTAATCAGATTTTACATGTACTCTGTTTTTCCTGATCTCCAGCAAGTGCAGATGACATGTTTTTTCTCCCTTAGTGTTTTGTCTCAACATTTCTGAATTTTTTTTACAGTATGTATTTGCTTCCAATTGAAGGTAGACATGAGCATATGATTTGATCTCCTGAAGTTTGTCCACAATGTAGAATTTAATTGAACAGTTATTCTCATCATACTCACTGATTCAAACAAACAAGTCTCTGTCAATTCTGCAAATGATTAATTTCTTCAACTCCGACTATTGCAGGGAATGTTACAAAGAACTTTGCCACGCAAAATGCTAATGCTCCAATGCAAGGTGCCAAACCCTAGTTCATCCTAAATAAATTGCAAGCTTTATGAATAAGACATGCGGTGAATAAGACATGCAGATGAGCACAGGTGAATTAAACTCTGAGTCGAAAATGCTATTTATGGCTCCCTCATAATAGGTGTTAACTACATCGTTCTGTAAATTCGCAAAAATCAGAACAGCAGGACACTGAAATTTTTCGTTCTAGCACTGAGAGTAGCATCTGGAGAACAGAAGGAAATCAAGGTTTGTTTGTGATATTCCTAAATGATGATGGTGAGAATGTGGAAGATGGATGGCTGTGGAATGATAAATAATGTTAGGGATGACACAAAGACTAGCTGGGTAGTTCACAGTGAGGAAAAAAGGGTTAGAGTACAGGATGATATAAACAGATGATTTCAATAACCAGATCAATTGCTGATGAAGTTTTATACTGATAAATGTGAAATGATGCACATTTGAATTAACAAGACAATTGAGTACTCAAACTGTGAATAGCGAGGGATAAATTTGCTCATTTTTTCTTTGCAGCAGGGAAGGTTGAGGAGGGAACCTGGTACAGGTGTACAAGAGCATGAGGGGTATGGAGAGGATGAACAGTCAGCAGCTGTTTCCCTTGGTCTTAGAGTCAAAAACAAAGAGAAACATGCTTAAAGTAAAAGTCAGGGGTTTGAGAGAGGATTTGCGGAGTCTGTTTTGAACTGAGAGGGTGGTATCGACATAGAATACAGAATCCCTACAGTGTGGAAACAGTCCCTTTGGCCCAACAAGTCCACACAGACTCTCAAAAGAGTAACTCACTAAACCCATTCCTCCTATATTTACCTTTGACTAATGCACCTTACCTACATATCCCTGAACACTATGGGCAATCTAATGGCCAATTCACATAACCTGCACATCTTTGTATTGTGTGAGGAAAACCGAGCACCCAGACGAAACCCACGCAGACATGGCGAGAATGTGCAAACTCCACACAGATAATTACCCGAAGCTGGAATCAAACCTGGGTCCTAGTGCTGTGAGGCAGGAGTGTTAGCCACTGAGTCACCATGCTGCCCCTGGCGGTATGCTTCTAGAATGCATTGCCTAGGAGGGTTTTTGAGGCAGGTAACCTCACAAACTTTTAAAATGCCTTTGGAAATGCACTTATTGGTGCAGGCTCGCAGTTTCATTCAATGATTCTATGTGGTGGCAGCCATGAACACTCTGATATATTCTGAAGGAATTGTCAATGGAAATTGCTGGTTTGTTTCTTTGACTGTCCTCAGTAACTGCGTTTATATTACAAACCAGCAACAGCCCATGAAGTATCAACACTTACCCAACTTAGGGCAGCCCAGCCAACTCTGGGAACATCCACGGTAATTCACAAACTCAGTGTAAGCATCGTCCAACAACAGCACTGACATTATTCCAGCTGTCTGTTACCATTATTATAACTACAGCAATATCATGGAAACAAATTTGCCTTCATTATAATTCAGACTTCTAGCTGTAAGGATGCCATTTCTCTGAAGCATAATACATTCCTTCCCAGGTATTCACTTTGACAAACAGCAAGTTTTCCTGTGCTTTACTGCCAATTGTTCTTCACAGCAATCCCCACCCCACTCCATCCCAACTTCTTTCCCCTTTAATATTTTCTTGTGCACAGGCTTTCTGATCTCACACACACCTCATTCCCTCATGTCCCCCATACTCTCTATCCTTATTTGTTAATCCCGGATAAACCCGCGCCTCATCTCTAACATTTATACCATCTCATATTTTGAACTGATATGATTCCTTCCCTCAGCATGATCATTATACTGGCCGTGCCTGGTGTCCTATTCACCTCTACCTTCTGTTCAGTTTCTGACCTGCTGCTTTGGTTCCCGGTTTCATGGCTTGTGGGTTTAAATTCATTCGATTTACACGAGCAAATCTTCCCACAAGGGTGTTGGTGCTCGCTGCTTAATATGCAACCTGCCCATTTTGTCCAGGTCCCACCTGCCCTGGAAGAGATCCTAATGATCCAAAACTCTGAAACTCCCACGTTTGAACTAACTTTTTAACAATGTGTTAAGCAAAACTGTCTTCCTCATCCTTACTACTTTCCCACATGGCACGGGGAGTAATCCAGAAATTACGGAGGATTGTTCTCTCTTTCTCTCTCTCTCTGACACACACACACACCTTACGCATAACTTTGCAGAAGAATACCAGTAACCTTCTAAATAATCGGAATGATAACTGGATCAAAGGATTTAGTTAAAGGAATGAAGAGAGAAATCGGGCTAATTCTGGATGTCAGTTGCTCGCTCAGCTGGAGAGTTTATTTTCAGACGGTTTGTCACATACTAGGGAATGTCAACAATGAGACGCCGGTGAAGAGTTGGTGTTATGTGCCACTTGCTATTTAAGTGTCTAGGCTTCCTTGAATTAGTGATGTAATTTCCCGTGTTGATGATGACATTTCCAGCTCTCTTTCTCAGGGGGTGGTAGATGGAGTCAAAATCAATGTGTATGTTGATGGATTTCCGGTTGGAATGTCATGCTTCTAGGAATTCTTGTGTATGTCTCTGTTTGGCATGTCCTAGGATGGATGTGCAGATCCAGTCAAAGTGGTGTACTTTCTCCTCCCTATATAATGATACTAGTGACAGTGGTCATGACATTTTGTGGCTAATTGATGTTCACGTGTCCTGGTTGATAGTTTTCTGCGTGTTTTTCCGATGCAGAGTTTGTTACAATTCTTGCAAGGCTTATTCTTCCTGGAGCAGAACAAAGATGTGAACTTAGTGCAGTGCTCAAACGTATGAAAACAAGTTGCAGAGTAAACAGGAATACACTGCTTCCATTAGTTGGTACTGCAGCATTAATGAGTTCTAATTTCAAGATTGTCAGCAAAAGATCCAGGAGTGAGATAAGGAAAAAACTTCTTTATTGAGATAGTTGTTAGGAATTGGAAAGGATTGCCCGGATCAAAATGAAAAAAAGAAAAAGGTATATATTTGGAAATTATTAATTTAACGGGCAACAGAGATCGGGCTGGCAAATGGGAGACACTTGGGAGACATTGCTGGAGCCGACGCATACACAATAGCCAATGGCCTCCTCCTGTACTTTAAAGTGTTGTACTGTATCATGTTTCAGATGTGAATAACAGTCAGTATCCGATTATATCCTATTGTAAATGCTCGCAAATATCTGATTAATTAGTGCAGCATAAGCATTTAAAATGCAAGTATTGCAAGGTTGGCTTCATTATGAAGTCTAATTATTGCTCAGAACATTAATATTTTAAATTTTTTATTCCATTAATAAAAGAAATATCATTAATTTTGCACAAATCTCTTTGTAAAGGTCTGACTTATCCCACACGATAATATATTCATCATTTATTTCTCACTGTCCACATTTCATATTTAAATATCATTCTTTCTAAAAATTGAAAGTTTTCAATTTATTGTTAACTCAAATTTGATAACACAAATCATTTATTTAGTTTAATATTCCCCGTGCATGTTGAATTATAGCCATTTCTAAATTGCTGGCAAATAGCTGAAGCTCGTACATTTCAGTGAGAAATTAAACTGATTGATTATATATAAATGTATACGAATGCTAATTCTATTGAAGTTTTCAATCTTTTTCTCACTCTGAACATTCAAAAGCCAACCACTTTCAAAATGTTGGAGTGACAATGCATTGTTTTGAATCCTGGCATCGAATATGTACTTCTGATCGCCAAAATAGTTGGACATCGTGTTGGTTGCTCGATATAAAATAAAATGTGCGTTCTTTATTTTTTGTGTTATAAAATCTTGACAGGTGCTTATATTTTAGCTCCATGGATTTAGAATCAAACTAATTACTTTCCGAGTTTCTCGTTCAGTTGAATAATCATAGCTCACATCTTATATTTCCCCAATTCACAAAACATAGCAAACATCTGATTAATACATGGGTCATTCAACAGATTGTATCTGAAGAAAATAGCAGCAAATGGCAAGTCAAGACTCAGGTTAACAACTAAACTTGGCAGATTTTGTCTGGTGTAGGCCAAAACAAATATTGTGCTGGCATTCAGGTGACTGTAACAATGAAAAACATCACAGGACGTTTTGGGCTAATGCCCCTCCCCAGTTTCCTGATCTCACACACATCACTCCCTCACACATTCCCTCACACAATTGATGAGAAACTATAAGCTGGGTGAAACAGGAAACATAGAACAGTTCAGCACAGTGTAGGCCCTTCAGCGCTTGGCTTTCTGGTAACCTTTTATCGTACTCTAAGATCAGTCTAACCTACATACCCTTCATTGTTCTATCATTCATGCGCCTATCCAACAGTCACTTAAATATCCCTCATGCAGGTGACTGTACTACCGCTGCTGGCAGTGCATTCCACGCACCCACCACACTCTGTGGAAAGAACCTACCTTTGACATCTCCACAAACCTTCTTTAATCACCTTAAAATTATGACCCTTTGTGATAGCCACTTCCACCCTGCGAGAAAGTCTCTGGCTGTCGACACTATGTATGCCTCTCATCATCTTGTACATGTTTATCAAATCACCTCCCATTCTTCTTTGCCCCAAGGGGTGTAGGCCACGCTCCCTCAACTTTTCTTTGCAAAACATGCCCTCCAGTACAGACAACATCCTCATAAACCTCCTCAGCATCCTCTCCAAAGCCTCAATGTCTTTCCAGTAATGAAGCAACTAGAACTGAACGCAATATTCTAAGTGTAGTCTCACCAGAGTTTTTTTTTTGAGCTGCAACATATCCTTGCGGCTCTTAAGCTCAATCAGCAGATTAATGAAAAAATCCATACGTCTTAAAAAGCTTATCAACTTGGGTGACAACTTTGAAGGTGCGATAACATGCACCACAAGATTCCCATGGTCCTCGACACTGCCAAGAATCCTACCTTTAACTCTGTATTCTGCATTCAAATTAGACCTTCCAAAATGAATCATTTCACATTTATTCATGTTGAACTCTATCTGCCATTTTCAGCCCAGTTCTGCATCCTGTCAATGTCCCATTACAACCTACAACAACCCTACACACTATCCACAACTCCAAAAAACCTTTGTAACATCGTAAAAGTTACTAAAGCATCCTTTCCCTTTATCAACCAAGTCATTCATAAAAATCACAAAGAGCAGAAATCCTAGAACCGATTCCTGCAGAACACTACTGGTCAACAAGCACCAGGCTGAAAAGTTTTCATGTACTACCACCCTCGGTCTTATATGGACCAGACAATTCTGTATCCACACAGATGGATTTCCCTGTTTCCCTGTATCCCATGCCTCCTTACTTTCTGAATGAGCCGATCTTGGGATAACTTATCAATCACCTTGCTAAAATCCATGTACATCAAATCCACTGCTCTACCTTCATCAATGTGTTTGGTCCCATCCTGAAAGAATTCAATAAGTTGTGAGAGGCTGGACCTGTCCCTCACAAAGCCATGCTGACTATCTCTAATCCAGCTATGATTTTCCAAGTTACATAAATTCCGTCTCTCAGAATCATCTCCAATACATTGTCCAATACAGATGCAAGACTGACTGACCTGTAATTCCCAGAGGCATCCCTATCCCCTTTCCAGATACAAGGGAATAACACGTGTCATGCTCCAATCATCTGGCAGTACTTCAGTGGACAGTGGGGACGCAAAGATCATCGCCAAAGGCACAGCAATCTCTTCCGTCACTTCCTGTGGTAACCTCGGTTGTTTCCTGTCTGGCCCAGGGCATTTATAAATCCTTACATATGTACGTCACCTCACTTCGTCTATTCCTTGTCCAATCAACTGATTGACTGCTTTCGATTTCAGGGCTATATAGAATGCTTCCCTCCTGAGAAAGTACGGTTCCAAATATTCCATGGAATCATGGAATGGAAAAAAATGTGAAGGCACCAATGCCTTCCTGATGAAGGGTTAATGTCGAAAGCTTTCACTCTCCTGCTCCTCGTATGCTCTCTGACGCGCTATGCGGTAAAGACACCACACCTTTTGACTCTGATCACGAGGATCTGCAGTCCTCAGTCTCTCCATTACTGAGGGCTGTGCCCTCTGCACACTGAGCAGGGAATTAGTCAGCAGGAATTCATTGTATGTGTAGCTGACTGTTCAGTTCTGGAAAGTTTCATTTAATGAATACGTTAATTAAAAAAGACATTACAATCCAACAAATATTATTCAGTCCCAGAGTTACAGTTTTGTTTCATAGAAAGGCAGCTGGGCCACAGCAGTGACACGGTGGCACAGTGGCTAGCCCTGCTATCGCACAGTGCTAGAGATCCGGGTTCAATTCCTCACTCAGGCGACTGTGTGGAGTTTGCACATTCTGTGTGTGCTTCCTCTCACAGTCGCAAAGATGTGCGGGTAAGGTGAATTGGGCATGCTAAATTGCCCGTAGTGTTAGGTGAAGGGGTAAATATGTGGCTGGTGGGTCCGTGTGGACTTGTTGGGCCGAAGGGCCTGTTTCTGCACTGTAAGTAATCAAATCCAAATGACTAAAGAACTCTGAGTTACAGAGTATTCCAGGCAGGATGTCCTTTACCTTAATGCTGGGAATAGTTTTGAACAGACAGATGTGATCAGGGAACGAGGTGACATGGGGGAGTGTGACATTTTTGCCATCACAGAGATGTGTTTGACAGAGTTCAGAGCTGAAAACTCGATATCCTGTGGTATAAGAATTATAGGCAGCACAGGGGAGGGGGTAAAAGAGGAGGTGGTGTTGCATTATTAATAAGGAGGGTGATATCTTGGAAGGATCTTCAAGTGTCGCTTTGTGGGTAGAGCATAGGATCAAAACAATGACAGACACCTGCTGGGGATATATTATAGATCCCCAGATGAAATAAGGTATGGTAGCAGATATATAAGCTATTTATTGAGGTGTGTAAAAACAATAATCGAATCATTATATTCAGGCATTTCAATTCCAAACCTTCATTAGGGCAGTGATAACTTTTTAAATGGGGAACTATGCCTTGGAATCTATTCAAGAGAGCTTCTTATATCAACATGTAGAAGACACAACAATGGGCAGTTCAGTGCTGGGGCTCAATGTGGTATTTGCAGGCAGGATTGGGAGAGCATTGCAGGACCAGTGACCATGATATCATACATTTTGATTTTGCTAAGGAAAAGACTGAAACAAAAGTCTGAAAAATAAGAGGTTTTTGGAATGGGGAGGCAGTTACTATATATATATTAAAAAATGAGATCAGGTCTGGCCATGGTACGGTTACTTCTGGGTGAAACTGTAGCAGAACAGTGGTGGTGGGGATCACATGCTCAAAATGGAATTGATGAGGGTATCACTGTGACATCTTATGCCAAAGATGAAATTTAGGAAAACAAGCCCAGAGAACCTTGGTTGTCTACAAATATTCAGAACAGAATAAAAAATGAAAGAGAAGCTTAAAGGAGCAATAAAGTGAGCAGATCAATGGAATACCCAGAAGAGTAGAGAACATGTAGGGCTAAACACAATTACGTCAATAGACTAGCAAAAAGGGGGAGTGATAAAAACATTAGCAGGCAATACTTTAAAGAATCCAGACATTTTATCGGTTTATTAAGGGGTAGAGGGTAACAAGAGAAAGAATAGGGAGTATTAGGGACCGAGGAGGCAGCCTGTGCACAGAGCCAGAGAATATGTTAAACACAGACTACATATTGGTCTTCACTTTGGAGAAACAGCGCCTGGATTCACTATCAGTTCCTGACAGTTTGATCCTTGAGCAAATTGATACAGAAGCTGAGAAAAATTGAAAGCTAATGCAGGATAAATAATTGGCAAATCCCTAGACCTGGACGAACTATATCTTAGACCGTGTGGAAGATGTGGGAGGAGATTACAGGCTCTTTAACTTTGCTTTGTTTTTGTTTTGTCTCTGGCCACAGAGGTGATGTCATTCAACAGCACAACATCTAATATAGGTTCAATTTCGACACAGAGTGCTCGAAAACAAGCCATGGGATTAAAGACTGCCATCAGTGGGAGGGCAACAATTGCAGAAAATTGTGAAGGCTGTTGAGTTTGGACGACTAAATAACTTCAAGGCTGAAACGAACATGTTTTTAAACAAAGGTTGTGGGGAAAATGCAGGAAAATGGAATGGAAGGTTATCAGAATAAATATACTCCAATTGAAAGATAAAGCAGACTCGGCGAGCAGATGGGCATACTGTCATTCTTATGTCTAATGGTAAACCTTTTCCAACGGCCTGTATTCACTGGAACATCAATCTCTCTCCCTCCAGAGAGAGAAACAGTTTGGAATGCAATCAATAGATTCAAGGAATTCATAAATGCAGTGCTATTAGACATAAAATACCAAAGGACTGTGACATCATGGATTGGCTGGAGGGGTGAAGATTTTTATCCGCGCAGTCAACACTAGCAGAAGGAAGACCTCAGCCAGCCACTATCCAAGGCCAAGCTGTGTAATGCACTGAAGATCAGATCGCCATGGGCCTGGCGGTAAGGAGTGTTTAAGGCCAAAATACAACATCACTATAGTGTTTCACCCATTTCCATAACCAAACCTAAATGTGCAGTGATCGATCGATAGACATTCTGTTAGTAGCAGCTTAGGTAGTAATGCTTTGCTTCGAGAGGCTACAGCAAGCAACAGCTCAGCCAAATGTCCTGGTAAACTCAAATAATGTCCTTTTAACTTTTGGGCTATCTGGTCGGCATGGACGATTTGGACCTCAGGGTCTGTTTCCGTGCTGTACATTTCTATGACTCTATGAGTCTAGTCTTATTGCAGTTGAGATGTTAGTTAGGGCAGTCACATATTCCCCTTGTAGGATGTCGGAGCTCACGGAGATTTCCACTGTCTCTGATGGCTACACATGTGGGGTGTGCACACAGCTGCAGCTCATCTGAGTCCGTGTTTGGGAACTGGAGATTGACTCATTCAGGATCATCCGAGACACTGAAAACTTAATAGAAAAGAGCTGACGTGAGGTGGTCGCACCCAAGTCCCTCCCTTCGCCATGTTTCTGTAATGACTGACGTATCGCAGTCCCATGTAAAGAATCACTCCCTGCGTTCGTTATCCTTAACTGTCAGCCCCGTTGCAGTTAAATAAACACAAGTTAATCCAAAAGGTATTCCCTGCTCCCTGTCGTGTTCCAGGCAGCGAGTTGATAGGCGACCACCAGGAACAGCAAAGGGAGTAGGTAGAGAGTCCAGAATTCCTCTGCGGCCATTTCCTTTGAAAACAAGTATACCATTCTGGATAGAGGGCAGTGTTGGGAAATGACTGTTCAGGGCAAAGCATCAGTTGCCAGGTTACTTGCAGCACAACTGGCTCTGGGGCACAGCTGGTAAGAATAAAGATAAACAGCGTCTTTGGGATGGAATAGTCGATTATTAGACGGACAGATTGGAGATTCTGTGCCCTCAAATGGGAATCCAGGATGGTGTTACCTCTCAGGTGTCAGGGTCCAGGATGTCTCCGAGCGGCTGCAGAACATTCTCAAGGAGGGGGGGGGGGGGGGGTGGAGTTGAGGTGCTAGAAGTCATTGCGCATTTTGGCACAAATAATACAGGTAGATATAGGAATGAGGTCCTACAGAGTGATTACTGAGAGCGAGGAGAAAAGTTAAAAATCAAGACCTCGACAGTGGTAATCTCCTGATTACTTCCAATGTCATGAGCTGGTGAAGTTAAGAATACGAAGATATAGCATATAAAAAACTTGTCTACAAAATTGGTGCGGGGGGGAGGGATTCAGAATTTTAGATCATTGGGATCTTTTCTGTGACAAAGGTGACCTTTCAAGGTCGCACATGCACTGGGGGGTGGGGGAACAAATATCTTCGTAGCAAGTTTTGCTCGTGCTAGAAGGGAGGGTTTAAATTAGAATGGCAGGTGGGGGCATGGTATCCTCAAGACCAGGGAAGCAAGTGCAAGACTGGAAGGGGATACAGTAATCAGAAATAGTACGTTGAAGAGACAGGTCAGGCTAGAACACAACAGTGAGCAAGGAATGCCTATTGGATTAAATTGCATTTATTTCAATTCCAAAGAGCTGACAGATTAGGCCGATGAACTCAGGGCATGGATAGATACGTCGGACTGGGATAGTATTGCCAATACACAAACATGGCTTAGGGATGGATAGAACTGACAGCTTAATGTACTAGGGTAAGATGCATTATGAGGGAGCGGAATGGTGGAAGGCGGGGAGCGGAGTTGCTTTTCTGATTAAGGGGTGTATCAAAGCAATGATTAGAGATAAAATAACTAAAGGATCAACTAGGGAGGGCTTTTGGGTTGATTTAAGAAATAAGAAAGGGATGGTGACATTATTTGTTTGTACTGCAGGTCCCCAAATAGTCAACAGGAATTAGAGGAACAAAAATATGTACAGAGATTGAAGATGCTTGCAGGAACAATTGGGTTGTTGTAATAGGGGTTTTAATTTTTATAACACAGACTGGGACTGCCAGAGCGTTAAGGGATTTGATGGGACAGAATCCATTATCTGCGTCAAGAAAGTTTCCTCAAGCAGTATATAGAGGGTCCTAACCAGGAAGTGGCAAACTTTGACGCACTCTTAAGAAATAGGTCAGGAGAGGTGAGTGAGGTGACCGTGAATGCATACTTTGGGACCAGTGACCATCGTTTTACTCATTTTAAAATAGCTATGGAGAGGGAAAAACTGGTCACAGAATCAAGTTCTAACTTAGAGTAAGGTGAATTTTAATGGAATTAGACAGGACTTTGCAGGGATTGAATGTAGTAGTTTGTTTGCAGGCAAAGAGACCTCCGGCAAGGGGGAAGCCTTTAAAACTGAGATGGCTAATGTTCAAGATCTATATATTCCTGTGAGGGTGTAAAGAAAGTTGACAGGCATAGGGAACCCTGGATGATAAGAGATATTGAAGCTTTGACATGACAAAAAATGTGGAGGCGTGGCTCATTTCTAGACAGGTGGGATCAAGGGAATCACTGGAGATGTGCAGGGGATACAGGAGATTACCGAAGAAGGAAATCAGGCGGGCCGAAAAGATTAAGGTGAATCCAGCGAGGTACTTTAAGTATATTAAAGGAAAAACGTAACCTAGGGCCACTCAAAGACCAAAGCGGACATATATGTGTGGAACCATAAGAGATGGGCGATGTTCTCAACAAATATTTCTCCTCTGTGATTACCGTGGAGAAAGACATGAATACTTGGGAATTTGTGGAAGTTAGTGGTGATATCTTAGGGACAGTCCATATCACAGTGGTGGAGGTATTGAATGTACTAGAATGTTTGAAGTAGGATAAATCCCATGGTCCTTACCAGATAGACGCAAGAACACTGCAAGGGGCTAGAGAAAACATTGCGGGGACCCGAGCTGATAATCTTGATCATCATTAAACACAGGTGAGATCCTGGAAAACTGGAGGATAACAAATGTTGTGCCCTTATTCAAGAAGGACTGAAAAGCATATGCCTGGAAATCTATAGACCAGGAAGATTAACATCTGTGATCGGTACATTATTTGATAAAATTCTCAGGGATAAGATGTGCATTCATTTGGAAAATAGAGTTTTATTAGGAATAGTCAGCATGACTTTGTGAGTGGAAGTTCACACCTGATGAATTTGTTTAAGTTATTTGGTGACATGCCCAGGAAAGTTGACTAGAGTGGGCCGGTAGACGTCAAAACATGTGTTGCTGGAAAAGCACAGCGGATCAGGCAGCATCGGAGGAGCAGGAGAGTCGACATTTCGGGAATAATCCCATCATAAGGAATGTCCAAAACATCGATTCTGCTGCTTCTCGGATTCTCCCTGATCTGCTGTGCTTTTCAAGCACCACACTTTTCTATTCTGATCTCCAGCATCTGCAGTGCTCACTTTCTCGAAGGGCGGTAGATTTAGGAGTTAGTATATATGGATTTCAGTTACACCAGAACAGAATGATGTTTTAAGCCCCTGGACACTGATATACAATAACACAAGGAAGCCAATCAGCCCCTCAAGTCGATGAAACTAGACCCAGTTTAGATCATGCAGCGACAGTATCAGTTTGTTTAGCTAGTTGATGTCAGTAACCCAGGAAATAAAAGAGGCAACAAAGGAACTGGACTATGGGGTACACTGGAACAACACCAGGCTAATTAACCTGTCAAACCTGCCTTTCCCTTCAGTAAGGTCAGGGCCGATCTGTTCTCGGCTGCAATATCTCTTTCATGCCCAATTCTTTCCAGCCCTCAACTCCCCGAAGTGTCAAAATCCATTAACACCACCCCATGCCCCCAAATGTTTCAGCAATGTAGTGTCTGGGACAGTCGCTACCCTCTGAGAGAAGGAAACACTCCCCACACGTATACCGTGACCTATTGACATGAACAAACGATGTGAACACAGCGTCAGAGTGACTATACCCCTGACATCACGGCAGGATTTGACTGAACAAGGTGTCAAGGAGACTGAACAAGACTGAACTTAGTGGTAATCAGGTGTATACTTCCCACGAGATGGGTCATTCAGAAAACAATGTGGCTGGTGGACAGCAATCCTCTCAGTCCCTCGATATCTCTGCTACACTGGATACCTCGACAGTGTAGCTTCCTTGGCATAAGTATCTTCAGCTGCTTCATCAATGTCTTTCGCCCCGTCATACATTCAGAGCTGGGGATGTTATGTGAAGATTACACAATGTTCAGTACATTGTATCACATCCTCAGGTGCTAAAGTGTCAAAACCTGGACAACATTCAAGCCCATGTTGTTAAAGTGTCGGCAACATTCATGTAACAGTGCGACTAGACCCTGAATATTTCCACAGTAAATAAAAAGCAGAGAAGGTCATACAGCATCTTAAACTGGTTTCACAGGAATTTGAGAAAACCATTCAGCCCATCGAAACCATTGGATAAGAACAGACACAGACCATTTGCTTTCTCTGGCCTATTACACAGGAAGAGATTTTGAAAAAAAAAGCCCACAAATGTTGAAATGAAAAGTAGACAGGCAGGAGGCTGGAAGAATATAACAAGCCAGGCAGCACCAGGAGGTGGAGAAGTTAACGGCTTGGGGATAAACATTCTTCAGGTTTGGGGATGGTGCTAAGGGAGCTACAGATAAAGAGGCGGGCGAGAGAGGTGGAGGCAGGGTGGTGATGTGGGGATAGGGGAACAAAGGTAGTGGGGTACCACTGGATTGGACGATGGGTTGACTGAATCCGTTTGGTAGCTGGGAGAAGGGTTGATCAGAGGAATGTAAGGGAGGGTGAGGGGCTGCGAATGGAGGTGTGAGATTGGAAGGGAGGTTATTTCAAATTGTAGAACTCAATGTTACCTGGCTTGCTGTGATCTTCCAGTCCCCTGCCTGTCTAATATCGTACAGGAAGATAAAGAATCTAGTCAGTACATCACGCTGGTAAGCAGGAACTGAGGGTCGCCCAATAATGTCTGTGAACCTTTTGCCTGGGACCCGGAGGAGGTCATTCAGCCCCTCGAAACACTATCACATGAAGAGAAGAGGCCATTCAGCCCCTCCAGATTGCTCCAACATGACAAACTATTGAAGCATAGACTGCACATACAGACTGCTCCATGTTGTTTAACCTGGCTCCATTGTTACTGGAAGACACGTGGTTTGCTGACGGTGAGGCGGGACAGCGGATGGTTTGTGCCAAGTCTCAAGGAGGCATCTCCCATTTCCCAGAAGGCAAGCCAGTATTCTGTATCGAGGTCACAAACTGTTGGGAATGGCGAACTCTTTCAGAGTGTGACTGCTTACAGATTTGTGAATGACAGGACGTTCAGTGCAGGATAAGACACCAACTGCACATTGAGGCGGTGAGAGTTCTTTCAGAACCTGAAGCTCTCTCTTAACGAACAACAGCCTCCACTCAGGGAAGTACAGTATCATCGAGTCATAGAGTCCTACAGAATGGAGACAAGCTGTTAGGCCCAAACTGTTCCATGCTGACCAAAATGTCCATCCATGCTAACCCCATTTCCCTGTACTTTTCCCATATCCTTCTAATCGTTTCCTTCCTACATATTTGCCCAAATGTGAAAGTATATATCGCGGAAAAACACATGTTTTATTTAACACTCTCAATGTCTTGTTTTGAAATTAATGAGTATTGGTCCATAACCCTCAAGTTTAAATGCAATTGCATTTTATTCTTTTGTAGGGATACAGATTATTTCCTTCACTGTCTCCTCATGATACCATCACTACATGGATTTGTCCGGTGAAACTCCTTTACACTGGCTCTCTGTAGCAAGGTGATCATTCCTTATAGAGAGAATCTGTAAACGATTCCCCAAGTATCTTCTGAACAACACTCTAAAACTGCAGGAAGTCGTCTTCACTCCTATGCTTGAATCATTTTATAATGAAGGACAGATCATAATTTACTGTGTTGATTACTTACTGCCTTTTATGAATTCTGTTAGTTACTCATGACCAAAGACACCCAGATCATTTTCACCAAGGGCCTTTCCAATCCTTTAACCTTCTAATAAATGCAAAATTAAGAAGGATGGTATGTTTTGCAAAGTCATTCTTTTGCCTTGTGAACAGCTGTGTTTCAAATACAGCCACACCTACAGCAACACCACTATTGCCAGTGGAGATGGTTGGAGATGCTGTGCAGACGATTCCTCACAGTATTATCTCCAGTTTGTTAATCTAAGGACCCAGATGCTGATCTCCACCCCGGATTCGAATCCCATCACGGCAAGTGGTGGGATTTGAATTCAGTAAAAGCAAATGAAGCTAGGAAACCATTGTCGATTGTCAGCAAATGCTCTCTGGCACTCTAATATACTCCAGGGAATGAAATTTCCCACCTTCAGTTGGACAAGCTTACATGTGATTCCAGCAATGCATTTCATTCTCAACTGTGCTTTGAAATGGAAAAGCCAGCCGCTCACTCGTATCGCTCACTACAAAGCCTCAAAAAAATGAAACTACAGAGACGTAAGTACTGACTACTTACAGCCCACAGATTGCAGTGGATCAGGAAGGCAGCTCACCAACACCTTCTCAAGGACAATGAGGAAAGGGAATTACATACTGTCTCAGCATCACATTGATTAATAAAAGAAGATGGTCACACTCAGGGAAGACAAACAAACGGACATAACTCACTTTCAACATGCACTTTGACGGGTTGGACTGAAGGGTCTGTTTCCATACTGTACATATCTACGAATCTATGACTCTAAAGAAGATTAATCTCGTTTTCTATTTCCATTCCAACTGACCATCTTCAGTTCCTTTGTTTGCTTATGTTCTTAGATCTCTCTCTTTCCCTATCGATTGAAAGCACTCCTCCCCTTCATAATAGACATCCCTGTCAACAACATCCATCACAGTATTTTCAAGCTGTGTTCAGTTATGATGTATGGTCAGTGGACTCGAAATGTCAATTCTATTTTTCATTCGACCCAAGGGTGCCAAATCTGTGGCAGTTTCTGTGGCATTTTCTCATTGCTTTTTTTTGATCTCTTGCATCATTCTTTGTTTTATTTAACCTTTAATATTCTTATTACATGGAATACCAGCACCACTGCTAAGGATATCACTTGTTGACCTCACTAAATGCCATTTACTGTGAGGCCATTGTTTCAGGCAGTATAGAGACAAGCACATTGCTGTGGGTCTGACATCAGTCTTAAGCCAGTCCACCCAGGTAACAATGCTAGATTTCTTTACCACTGGACATCAGTGAAATAGATAAACTTATTGTCAAAATGCTGGTACGGTTATTAGTGAAATTAGTTTTTATTTCCAATTCCTGTCATTTGAATTTAAGTTCTGATATCATCTGAGGTAGTATTTGAAACAGTGTATTTAGTGTAGTAACCTGGGCCTCTGAATTACATGTCCAACGACATTACTTCTTTGACACACTGGCCCTGTCATGAATTCACTTTAGAGACAAGAACAATGTTGTGATGAACACGTCTGTAATGAAAAAAGTGCGTAGATTAGAATTGGAACCATAAAGTCAGAATTTTACCAACGCATAGATAATGGTTTATTTTCCACCTGCCCTGACATAACAGATTGGGGGCACTTTGCGGGATTTAGGCGGCGAGCGGTAGGTGTTAGTGTCTCTTATTTCATGTGTTGATTTGGTGGGTGAACAGAGATTCGGACAGCAATTGTCCTTACAGTCCCTAAGGATGTTTTGGATGTGAAAGAATCGACCGTGTGGATTTTAAAAATGCACATAATTCCACGCTGCAGGAACTAGCAGACAAGCTGGAGTTGAAGCTGCCTAATACTTTGAGGAAAGATGAGATGATTGCAGCAGTAGTTCAGCATTCGAACTTGCTGGAAATTCCATTAAGATCTGTAGAGATGACTAGACTTAAATCACAAATGAAACAGCTTCAATTAGATACAGGAATGAAGCAGTTTGAGTTAGAAACAGAAACAAAGCAGTTTGAGTGAGAAGCAGAAATGAAGTTTTTTGCATTACGTCTAAAATCAGAAGAGAAAAAAAGAGAATGAATTAGTTTAGCAAAAGAAAGCAACATTAGCAAATGGCTTTATGAGGAGAGAATAAAAAGAGAGGGCATTTGAGCTTCAGAGTTGGGCACTAAAATGTAAAGTCAGCTTAAAATAATGGAGATGAAGGTTGAAGGTAAGCTTATTGAGGAACAGAGTGAGAATGAGAAAACCATGGTAGTCAAAAGCCTGGTGAGAAACATTTTATATTCACACCTTGCCTGAAGATGATGAGGAGGATAAAGAAATCATTTCCATTTAATCTGAAAAAGTGGCTGAACAATTTCAGTGGCCTGTGACCATGTGGCTTTTGTTGATCCGAACAAAACTTGTAAGTAGAGCTAGTGAGGTATCCGCAACACTATCAGAGGAGGGATCTGGGGAGTATGAGGTGGTAAAGAAAGTGCATACGAGCTTGTGCCACACGCTATAGAAAACGTTTCAGGAACCTAAGGAGGGATCCTCGTTAAACCCATGTAGAGTTTGAAAGGTTCAATCAAAGTAATTTTAGGAGACAGATAATTGGTTTAAAAATTGAGAAAACTTTGGATGCTCTTCGAGATACAATTAATTTGGAGCAGTTCAAAAATTCACTGCCTGACGTAATGCAAACTCATTTGGAAGAGCAGAGAGTTAAAAGGGCAAGGCTGGCAGCTGAAGTGCTTGATGATAATGAATTTGTTCATAAAACACTGTTTGGTTTCCAGAATCAGTTTCAGTCCATGAAGGATAAAAATTGGAGCAAAGAGAAATCCTCATGTGGAAAGGGATATGTTGATATCAGTGATGATCATAAGGATAACGTAACACAGGGTAAAACGGAAACCGTTGAAGGGGACAAAGAAGTTAAAAAGCCCCGGTGTTTTCATTGCAATAAATAAGGTCACATGAAATCAGTCTGTTTGTTGGCTAGGGAAAAGCCAATGTAGGAAACGGATGTTCTGTTGGAGTGGTAACAGAAAGCACAGTGGAAGTTAGAAAGCTGCATCAGAGTGTATAAGCTGATTGGAAGTTTCTTAAGGAGGGAGTGCCGGTTCTAGTTATTAAATTTTTGTTTCCCCATAGGCCAAGAGTAGCAGGTAAAGAGGATGCAATATGAAGAGACACAGGATCCTCTCTGTCTGTGTTGCTGAAAGATGAGGTGATATTTATTCCTGCAGGACTATTTCCAGAAAAAAAGTACTGCTGAAGGGAATTCATGTTAAGACAAAAAGTGCACAATCATGTAAAGCGAGTGTCCAGCAAAATGTGGAAAAATTGTGATAAGAATCATGGACAAACTCTCAGCTCCAGTAATACAATTCGTCCTTGAGAATCATATAGCTGATTCACCGGTTGGAGTGATGTCTACGCTGGTTGAAACGTCAGTGGAGACGCAACCAACTGAAGCAATGTAAAAGATTTTACCTGTAATTTTCCTGATTGTAGTGAAACAAAGGTCAAATTGTCACCAGTTGAAACAGGAGAGATCAAAAATATAAAGATTAAAAAGAAACTGAAGATAAATATGCCGAGACTTTGTTCCATCAGATAGTTGAGACAAAACATGAGCAAATAGGTGAACATTCCAAATATTTTTTAGCTCAGCAAAACTAATTGAGTTACAGCAGAAAGATGAAAATTTAAAACAGTTGCATCCAGAAGGCATACACATTAGGAATTCTGAATGTATCCCTGAATGTTATTACCTTTAAAAAAATGATGTCCAAATGAGGAAATGGAGAATATCACATATTCAAGGAGCTATAAAATGGGCATAAATTCATCGAATCCTATTGGCAATGGGGTACAGAAAGGAGCTGCTGCT
This sequence comes from Chiloscyllium punctatum, assembly GCF_047496795.1. Classification (NCBI taxonomy): domain Eukaryota; kingdom Metazoa; phylum Chordata; class Chondrichthyes; order Orectolobiformes; family Hemiscylliidae; genus Chiloscyllium; species Chiloscyllium punctatum. The sequence goes on along the minus strand of NC_092764.1, from coordinate 83,585,498 downwards.
AGTGGCGCGTGAGCAACCACGTGGACGTCATTTACGAGTGAGGAAATCACAGGCTAAAATACAAACACATTTTTACTGGCCTGCACTGCACCAGCCTGTAGGTGAATTTTGCCAGGCATGCCAGGCAATTGAAAAACCACTGGTGGCAATATAACCTGCACCTTTAATAACTATTCCTGCATTTGACGAACCTTTTGCAAGAGTGTTAATTCGTTGGCTACATCCCCAAGTCAAACAACAAAGTGGGAATAAGTATTTTTTAACAAGCATTGATGTATCGAGTAAATGTCCAGAGGCCATCCCATTGTGCAATATCACAACGAAAAGGATTGTAGAAGAATTACGTTTGTTTTATTATATATGGACTACCAATCGAGATACAGTGAGATCAAGGTTCAAACTTCACATCCAAATAATTCAGGGAAGTTAAGGGCAGCTCAGTAATGAAGCATTTCAAATCTACTGTGTACCATCCAAAATCGCAGGAAGCGCAAACATCAAACATTAAAGACCATGTAGAAGGCTTATTGTCAGGATTATCGAAATGATTAGGGTAAGGGAATTCCATTTGTGCTTTCTGTTATCAGAGATGCACCGAATGAATTGACCAAAGTAAGTGCATTTGCATTAGTTTTTGGATATTACGTGAGAGGACCATTAAAATTAATTAAGGAGCAATTATTAAATCAGAATTCAAAGGCCACACATTTGGACACTGTCTCAAGATTTAGTTTAAATCTCAAGATTTAAACAGCGCTGGAGAGTTAGCTAGACAGCATTTAAAATATTGCAGAAATCACTGAAACAAGTAACGGACAAGAAATCAAAAAAATGCAAGTTTGCTATCAGGGATAACATATTAGTGTTAGTCCAGTCATAGGTGAACATTAAAAGCAAGCTTTAGTGGACTTTACAAAATAGAAAAAAAATTGAGTGAGGGTAACTACTTGATAGGGACTCCAGCCAGAAAGAAATCTCACAGAGTATGTCATGTGAAGATGCTCAAACGGTGTTTTGACAAATAAGGAAAGCAAGAGGAGAAGATGTCAATGATTACAGCACAGAAGGAAGAACCAAGTTCAGAGGATTCTGAATTGGACATTCCTCAAATTAAAGTGAACAATGAGAAAGTTGTCTAAAAATGGGTACATTATTGAGTTACCTTCCTGAGAATAAAATGAAATGACCTAAAAGAGTTATTACAACTATATGGGGAGATATGCAGAAATTAATTGGAAAATACTAATCTAACTGTGCATAATGTAGAGAAAGGAGATGCTATTACGATTAAGCAACATCCTTATAGGCATAATCCTGTAATTTTGGCACAGGTTCAGAAGGAGATTGAATACATGCTCCAAGATGACATAAGCGACCTGAGTTGCTGTGACTGGAACTCACCCACAGTCATGGTGTTAAAGTGAGATGGTATCCAACAGTTTACGTGTGCACTATCGCAAAAGCAATGTAGTTCCAAATGTTGATGCATATCCAATTCCACAATTGGAAGGTGGGGAAGGTCGGACAAGCAACTTACTTTTGGTATGAAAAACGTGCTGGCCCCGCTTCAGAGACGAACCTAAAAGTTGCCAGATTATCCAACATGTGCTGTATATTGATTACCTGGTGATTTTTAGACACTCATGGAAGGAATATTTACAGCATTTATCTGACTTGTTTGTTTGACTTCGGAAGGCATGATTGGTGGTAAATCCAGCTAAAAGTGAATTTGCCAAAGGCCAAGTCACCTTTCAGGATCATGTTATTGGACATAGATAAATGGTGCCATGAAATATAAAAGTGAAGGTTATTGGCAAATTTCCCACACCGTCAACAAAAGGAGCAGTACTACGGTTCCTGGGATTTAGTGGATTTTATCTAAAGTTTGTGCCTAATTTTAGCTGCGTGGCTGCTACACTCACTGAATTGCTAAAGAACGACAAGGTGTTTCAGTGGAAAACGGTGTGTCAAAAGGCATTTGACAGCACGAAAAATGTGTGAACCACTGCCCCACTATCAGCCACAACTGCTTATGCAAAACCTTTCAAGGTGGATATAAACGTGAGTGATGTTGGTGTCAGTGCTGCGTTTCTGCAGGAAGGTGACGAGAAGATAGAAAGACCTATTGGGAATTTCTCCAGGAATTTGTATGTTCATCAGTACAAATATTAAACAGTTGAGAAAAAGACTTTGAGCTTCGTGTTGGCACTACAAAATTTCTGTATTCATATTACCAGCAATTCAACCGAGACAAACGTACAGACTGATCATAACCTATTGAAGCTTTTTGGAGAAATATATTAACAAAAATGCTGGATTGTTTAGCTGGAGCCTGTTGCTACAGCCGTTCAATTTGAAAATTGTGCATTGGCAGTGCTTGAAAACATGATTGCCAATGCATTGTGGAGACCTGAATGACAGATCGATGCATTCAATGATGGGAATACCACACACTGAATCTGGATGTAGTTGTGCAGGTTTTATGTTTATAGTAAGTGAATGAATATGTGTGTTTTAGAGTACTAACCACTGTTTTGGCGGTTTTGAAAACTGAAGTCATCTTTGGATATTGATGATTCAGTGATGGAATAAATATGATATTGGCTATGAGACAGAAATGACTGGGGCCAGTGACTGAAGAGCCGTGGGGAAAGTGCAGTAATATCTCCCAGTCACGTGTATTCAACCATCACTCTTTCTGACAAATGGAATGAAATGCAATGCTGAGCAAGAGAACAGATGACATTTGGAACATAAAACGCTGCACGACAATGTGAATATGACAGGGCAATTTTAAATGTACAGAATTATATCTTATATATAGTCTGTTTAATCACAGGTTGTTAAGAGTGTTTTTATCTGGACAGGATATTCAGAGTAAAAAACAGACACAAATAACTAAATGTGCGTGGTTACAAGACTTACAGCGGAGTAAGTGTGAGAATATAGCTCATCCCAAGCTGGTATAGAGACGATGGACTGCGTGACCACTATTTTTGCTGTAATTATTCTGAGAAACGCATTGAAAACGTTGAGGGCATGAGGAGACTTGCTTAATCATAAAACGCACAGACAATGAGTTGTTCGGTTATGCTATCTTTTCCTTTTTTTTCATCAAGTTTAGACGTCTCTGAAATGTCTTATAAATCAAAATCAATTTGCTGAGTTTTGCGCATTTATTTTCGGAACTTAAAGAAGAAACACACTCCAGTTTAATGCATGTATCACTGGCACTAGTAATTGGATCAGGATTGGAGCACAATTTCCAAATATAACGGGATTCAATATCCAGAATAATCAAGAAAACCAAAGTATTATAGATAGTGGAAATATGAAATACAAACACAAGATGGTGAAAAATGCAAGAGATTAGATTACTTACAGTGTGGAAACAGGCCCTTCGGCCCAACAAGCCCACACCGCCCCGCCGAAGCGCAACCCACCCATACCCCTACATCTACCCCTTACCTAACACTACGGGCAATTTAGCATGGCCAATTCACCTGACCTGCACATCTTTGGAGTATGGGGGGAAACCGGAGCACCCGGAGGAAACCCACGCAGACACGGGGAGAACGTGCAAACTCCACACAGTCAGTCGCCTGAGGTGGGAATTGAACCCAGGTCTCTGGTGCTGTGAGGCAGCAGTGCTAACCACTGTGTCACTGTGCCGCCACGGTGCAGGAACTTGAGTGAGAAACAGAGTTGACATATTAGTCTGATATGAACCTGTTCTGGACAATTCACATTGGAATCAAGAAGTTAATTCCATTTTCTTCTGCTCCGATACTGCCAGAACTGCTGAGTTTCTCTCCAGCAATTTCAATTCGTGCAATGGCAGGAGACAGAGAGTAATGTTGAGTGGCTGCTTTTCGGACTGGAGGCTTGTGACCAGCAGTGTTCCATAGAGGTTGGTTCTGGGATTTCATTGTTTGTCATTTATATAAATGATTTGGATGGAAATACAGAAGGCATGGTTTGTAAGTTTGTGAATGACAACATGTGAATAGCACCGTGAAGAAAGTTTTCTAGGATTACAAAAGGATCTTCACCAAATGGGTCAATAGGCTGACAAATAACAGAGTTAACCCTGGATGAATGCGAGGTGAAGACAATAGTGTGCGTTTGCCGCTGTCTAGTGCACCAGGAATGGGATGGTTTTATTCCGCATTGATATCCTTCATGATCTTTAAGAGCCCTTACCCATTCCATGGTTACCCTCTTACTGCTAATGTAGTTGCACAATATCTTTGGATTATCCTTAACCTTATCTGCCCATATTATCTCATATCTCCTTTTTGCTTTCGTGATTTCTCTCGAAATAATGCCCAACATTCTTTGTATGATTAACCGATTCATTTGAATAAAGTTATTTATATCTAAAGTAAGATCGTCTTTTATTCTTGACAACAATGTCAATATCTTTCAACATCCATTGTTCCTTAATCTAACCAGCCTTACCTTTCACACGAACAGGAACATAATGCCTCTCAAGTCTCGTCGTCACACTGTCGAACGCCTCCCACTAACCAAACTTTATCTTTACCTGCTAACAGTCTACTGTAATCAAACCTGGTAAGTCCTTGTCCCATGCCATTAAAATTTATGGTGCTCCAATTAAAAACATAATATAAATGGAAGGCGTATTCTTTTCCATATCCATTTTGAAATTAACAGAGCTAGGTTTGCAAGACCCAAAGTATTGCCCAAGTTTACGTCAGTCATTTGCCCTACCCATTGCACAAAATACGGCCTCGTTTTACTCCTTCTCTCTTAGGATCACCCACATCTCGATGAAGAAAATTTTCGTGAACACATTTGACAACTTCTTCCCCATCCAACCCTTTAACACTATGGTAGTCCAAACAATTTTTAGAAAATTAAAATCCCCCATTATTACAACCTTATTATGCGTGCTTATGTCTGAGATCGACTTACATGATTGTTTCTCAATTTCTTTCTACTGTTAGTGAGTATACTGTACAATACCATCAACGTGTTCTTTCCTCTCTTATGTTTGACTTCTACCAATATATTTTCACTGGACGATTTGTCACAAAAAAGCATATAGTACAATCTCTTCAAAGTGATCTTTACTTTCTTAATTTTAATACTGCCCATATATTTTAGCTAGGTGATCTTTCTTTCAGAAATAACTTTCCCAGTTCCAGCAATAATTTATTCCTTAACCAAAATCGGCAGGCCTCCCCATCCCCGCCCATGGCATATCTCCTTTTCTATGCTTTCTATGAAACCTGGAACGTTGAATTGCCAGTCTTGAACATCTCTCAGGCAAAAGCGAGTGCTGCAGATGCTGGTGTTAATGTCGAGAGTGTGGTGCTGGAAAAAGCAGGTCAGGCAGCATCTGAGGAACAGGTAAATCAATGTTTGGTCAAAAGCCCTTCATCAGCCTATTCCTGATGGTGGGTTTTTGCTCGAAATATCGCTTTTCTTGCTCCTCAGGTGCTGCCTGACCTGCTGTGCTTTTCCTGCACGGCATTCTCAACCTTAACATCTCTCAAACAAGATTCGGTAATAAATGTGATGTCCTAATCCCATGTTCTTCAACATGCCCTGAATTCATCAGCCTTCCTTTTAAGACCACTTACGTTGAAATAAATGTGACTTAGTTCTTCAGAATTACTGAATACTCTGACTTTCTCGTCTTTCTTTTCTAACTGACATGTTCTCCTCACATTCATCACCTTCTCCATCCATCGTCCCATTAATGCTGCTACTAGAATTCTTGTGTTGCAGTCTCTATCAATATAAAGTCTCTGACATGAAGTGAGCAAATCTCCCTGCTAAGATATTGGTTGCTTTCCAGTTTAGATGAGACCAATCCTTTTTGAACAGGTCTTTTTTATTCCAAAACAGATTTCAATTTCCCACCAAAAAAATCCCTCAACAACCAACCACCTCTTCAGCCAGTGATTTTTCTCCTTTAATCGTTTGAACCTTCCCCGGTAGAATTTGACTTTGTGAGTAACCATATTAATGTTACCTTTTGTTAACTACAGACATTAATGTTAAAATGGAGCAATGCATACGTATGCATATCAAACATATAAAAATAATTAAAATGAAATCTAATATTTAGCCAAGGTAAATATGCTTTCCGTACCCAAAATGATGCTTTCAGTGACTGGTGTATAGGGAGATCTCAGATACTTTTCAATGTTACAGCTCCCACTTGGTATGTCATTATACACTGGGCAGCGTGCCAATGTTATTCCCAGTATTGACTCCTGGATTCAGAACTCACTGCCCCACATGCACCCCGGAGGGATGTGCAGAAGGAAACAAGGAAAAGGAGCAGAATTCCCCTTATAAAGTAACATTTTCCAACCTTTGCAAAAGGTAAGCTGCCGTTCTCTTTTTCCCATCCATAGGTACAACGTCACACCTACCTATATTGCACTTCATTGCCACGTATTTGTCCAGACACTCCACTTGCCTTAGTCACCTTGGAGCTTTGTCACATCCTGCTCACCCACTCACAATGTCACTGTTTAGTGCCATCAGCAGGCTGGGAAATGGTGCATTTGATTCCATTTGGAACAGCTCGGTACCAGGCCCCGATTCCTGCAATAACCGCCAAGCCTTCCACTCTAAAAAGAATTTGATTTATTCCTACTCACTGTTACTTGCCAGCTTTTCCATTCTAAAACCATGACCATATATTAATCCCAGTCCGATAACATTCGAATTTGCACAGGAGGCTTGGGGCTTTACAAAAATCTTTCTGAAAATTCATTGTATTGCATTGATTGCTTCTCCATAATTTTGCAAAAAGTTCGTTTCTCAAATATAATTCCCATGTGATGAATCTCTGTTGATTTTGTCCATCCCCATAACTTTCAGTACCAACACTTTCTCTAAAATGTTTATTTGCTATTTTCACTCTATTCCCTTTTTCTGCACCAGACTAATGTTTACTAGTATTGCTGGGAAGATTGCTTTTTGGTTTTGCTCTCTTCTGTGAAGACATAACTGAAATATTTGCTCCATTATTCTGCCTTTTCCCTGTTCACCATTCTCCATTCTCTGGTTTCAAACTGTAAGGAAGCTGCACTTTTCCCCTTAATTTTGCCATTGACATACGTTTTGAAGCTGTCACAGAAGATCACTTTTATAACCCTTGTGAATCTACTCTTACGAAACACGTTAATGCCTGTCCGAAGCTGCTCAGTGATTGGACTTCCACAGCCATACAATCACAGAAGCATAGACTCTTGTACAGGCAGAAATACAGCATGGCCTACATTAGTCATGTTGTCTGATATGAGGCCCATAAGCGTGAATGTTAAGACCCTTCAACTGATCGTTCATGTACTTTGTAACGGCTGTGAGGTTACCGGTGACATCTCCCTTCTCAGGAAGGACATTCTCGACCCCAACACTCTCTGGGTGAAGAACAATCCTCAGATCCTCTCTAATTCTCAAAACCTTCACTTTAAAAGTGTGCTCCCTTGTTCTTGGCCCTCTGACTAAAAGGAGCAGCTGCTGTCTATCCACCTTATCCATGTCGCTCATAATCTTATCCTTCTGAATCACATCCCACTCAGCCTGCTCTGCTCGAAAGTAAACAACCCGAGATTGTCCGCCGCTCTCCACAGCTGATAAGCTCCATCCCAGAGAATATCCTGGAGAATCGCCCCTGCACCCTGTCCAGTGCAATCACATCCTTCCTGTATTGTGGCTCCCAGAACTTCAGTAACCCATTTTGGCCAAACCAAAGTTCCACATAGCTCTTATAATCTGTGCCTCAATGAATAAAGACTATGTTGCGGTCACTATGTTTTGTGAACTTGTGCATTTTCCTATCCAGTTACATTCAGGGATGTGTGGAGAAGCACCGTCTAACCTTCCTAGAGTGCTGTCATTCATTGAGTCCTCCCCTTCTGGTTCCTTCTTCCAAAGTGCATCACCTCACATTTGTCCAGGTTACGTTCCTTTTGTCTTTAATCTGACCATCTGATCATTCTACCTGCATCTTCCTGTAGCATAAGGTCTTCCTCCTTACTGCCAACTATCCGGCCATTTATGCATCCAACACAAATTTACTTAACACACTCCCACCTCACCCCCGCCACATTCACATCTACATATTTTATGAATGCCACAAATGATAAGGTTAAAAATCACACAGCACCAGGTTATAGTCCAACAGGTTTAATCGTAGCCACTTGCTTTCGAAGCGCTGCTTCTTTATCAGGTGGTTGGGCGATTTGAAAGCTCGTGCCTCAGAATATACCTGTTGGACTATAACCTGGTGTTGTGTGAATTTTAGCTTTGTCCACCCCAGTCCATCCCCAGCACCTCCGAATCACAAATAATAAGGGACACATCACTGAACCTTATCCATTGGACACCGGTCTTCAGTCACACAACCAGCCTCTGTATGCAACCACTAAAGTTGATTTGGATGCAACTTGACAAGTCACAAATAGGTCCACTAGTTATTATTTCCTGTTTTCCACACTTGTAGAATATTTGTGTGTTCTCCCTAACCTTGCCCTGTCAGCAGTTTACCATGCCCCTGTGTTAGCCAGTTCCCTTCAAGTGAAGAACTTCCTCCTTACTGCAGTCATAAATATCCTGTCCCAGATCTTGCCATTATTTGCCTTAAATGTAGGGCAAACAGCCAGAGAAACGTCTTGTTTATTTCCACCTTGTCATATGTTTACTGACTTTTCTAAATTTCCCTTTGGCCCATCTCTCATTCATTGAAACTTTAGAGAACATAGGCCGCGTTTCCTCATCAGGCAATCTCGCCATCTGATGGATGAATCTGCACAATGTCCATTACACTCCTTCTGTGGTCAGTATATTCATTCTCATATTGGGACATCAAAGCTGTAAACAATTTTCCAGCTACAGTCTCACCAACACTGCAAGCAAAATTTCAACTACAGTCTCATGTACATGCTGTGAAACTGCTTCAACGTGTCCTTCTATCCATATTCTGATTCCCTTAAATGAAGGCGAATCGAACTTTAACTTTCCACTTACATATATTCCTCCAAATAACCTTTGAATAATTCCCAAGTTTATCAAGTATCATTTCCCTTTCAGAAATTCAGAATGATTCTCACGAATGCAGCTGTTAATTTCTGAATATCCAATATCACACCCTCTGTATTAGATTCTAACAGTTTCCCTTCAGATGTTAAGTTAATTGATCGGCAGTTCGAAGCACTATCTCTTTTTTCCCTTTGTGAATGCTTAGATCCATTCCATTAATCTACAATGCTTCGATAAAATTTACTACCTTCCATTTATCTACAATAGCTTCCCGTCCCTGCAGAATATACAGGAAAATATAACTACAGACATAGACAGTGCAATTAACACTTATGTTGCTAATTTATTTCTCACATTTTGATATGAAGTACATCTGTTTCGTTAGTCTTAGCAATGCTTCATCCAGTGACACGTTCAAGTACTACTTTCAGATTTGTTGACTTTGCTATAGGAAGGATGTTATTAAATTGGAAAGAGTGCAGAAGAAATTTGCTAGAATGTTGCCTGGACTCAATGGTCTGAGTTATAGGGAGAGGTTGGACAAACTAGGACTTTTTGATTTAGCATGTATGAGACTGAGTGGGGGGATCTTATTGCAGGGTATAAGCTTGGGTAGAGTGCATGCACTCAGTCTGTTTTCCCGCCGTTGGGCAATCCCGGCCGAGAGAGCATCTGTTTAAGGTCAAAGGCGAAAGAATGAAAGGGATCTTGAGGAAGCTTTGATTACACAGAGGGTGGTACGGATATGGTTTGAGCTGCCGGCAGAAATCGTTGAGTTGGCTACATTCACAACCTTTAAAAGGCATTTGGACATATACACGGATAGGAAATGATTAAAAGATTAAGGGACAATGGCAGGGGAATGGGCGAGCGTAGATGGACATTTTGGCGGAATAGGCCAATTTTGGCAGAAGGGTCTGTCTCTGTGCTGCAGGACTCTATGATTCTAACAACCACTGCTAATCTCCCACTGAATGCAATATTGTACGTTCCCATTAATTGGAGTGAACCTGACCCTCCAGCCTCCGGGCTTCCATGATGTCTGACTAGAGTGTTCAAACATTCGATATTGTATTCAGATACCATGTAAAAGTCAGTATTCTTCAAAAGCTGCTTCAGAGCAAGGTTACTAATTAGTCCTGCTGACCACGCAAAACCACATCCGAAATAACCTGCTCTTTACTTTGGCTCACAACATACCCTTCTACTTACCTGATATACAGGTATGGAAATTATTTTTTACAACATTATTAGTCACTTAACGAATGCAGGTCCGATGCAACTTGAGACCATCCATTATTTCTGCAGCACCCACGATTATTTGTTACTCATTCACAGGATGAGGGCATCGCTGGATAACCAGCATTTACTGCAACTGTCAGAGGGCAAATAAGAGTCAACAGCGTTGTTCTATGTCTGGAGTCACATGTAGGCCAGATCAGGTAAGGACAGCAGTTTTCCTTCCCCAAAGGATATTAGTAAATTAGATGCGTTTTTCCAACATTCGATAATGGATTCCTGGTCATCAAGAACCCTTGATTCCAGATACTTATTCAAATCAAATTCCACTATTTGCCATTGCAGGATTTGAACCCTGGCCCCCAGAATATAACACGTGGCTCTGGGTTAAGAGTCCAGCGATAATACCACGAGGCCATTGCTTTCCCTTGCATATACTTGCATATACTTGCATATCTAATTTCAAGAGCATATGATGCAAAATATTTGCATACCAGGTTTGGTTTAGGTATGTTACACACCAATGTTTGCTTCTCCTTGTTAATTACAAGATCCACACAAATTGATTCTGTGGAATCTGAGTGACAGGATCTGTGGCATTATTAGTGATAGACTTGGACAAGACGTTCAGGGAGGCTCACCTTGACGTTGAGATGATCTCAAGAAATGGCCAGCAATACAGGACAAGGATCGCTAGCCTCCCTGCTCTCTCAGGATTAGAGTCACCTTATTCTCTCTGCTCCCTCACACTCACTAAATGTATGTAATAGCACCTACCCCTGAACAAAGATCACGTTCTATCTCCCAATAATGCTCAACCATATCTCTCTCACTATTGAGTTCAGCACCTTCCTTCCCCTACTTCTTTTTCTGTCACCGCCGCAATAATCCCCAAACACTTAACACCTTATGGATACAACTCTGTGGACAGACTCCCTCTAGACACTTCACAATGCCTTCCACCTACACCAGCACTAACAGCAGGAGCACCCACTCCCTATCCCCTCCCTTTCTGCCATTCTAAGAGAAACAGCCTGGAAGAGGACAGAAAGGGCCTTGCTGAGTGGTGGAGTGACCGATATCTGATCCCTCACCCCTACCCCCTGCCATGTGGTTTGGATCCTGGTGCAAGCAGGAGAGGACAGGGAGGTCTCGTGTGGAGATTCTGAACCATCCACGTCCCACCAACCGAGTAAGGAGCAATGTTCAGTGAAGGACAACTCTCACTTTAAACCCATTGTCAATTTCAATATCAGCTCTCTCACTCCCAAAATAACAGATACCCCATTGCACAGAGATTCAGGCATAGAAATACACAGAAGTATTGTGAAGCACCCCAATATACCATCAAGGATTCTTAGGAGAAGGCAGGAGAATGACATTAAGGAGCATGTAAGTAATTATTGAATTGCATTTCAGACTCGATAGACCGAATGGCCTAATTCTGCTCCTTTTTAAATGCTTGTGTGTTGTAACGCTATCAGGTATTCTCTTCCTGAGACAGCAGCAGAGTCTGGGTTTGATACATACTTGACTGGAAATAGACAGTGTGAATGTGGGACAGATTTGGCGGATGGAATGGTTTATGTTTATTCTTAATTATTGTATACTTATGTCTGAAAAGAGGTGGTGATTTGATGTTAGGTTAACATGGTTTAAAATAACGGGTCCCACAATGAAATAAGGATGTCTCTTTCATTTTAGTGTTGTGCTATCTGCGGTGTCCTCTTCCTCATGGAACAGTGAAGACTAGGTTATTGAAGATATTCAAGCCTGAACTGGACTGATCATTGCTGGACAGGAGAGTCAACGATTATTAGGAACAGAGAGGAGAAGGATGGTCAGACACACTGGGATCAGCTATGAGCATTCTGAATTGTGCAGCCAAAAGGCCAACTGCTGCACCTACACCATGTGCTGTGCCCTCAATTCACCCTCGATGCAATTAGAGAGATCTACTGCTGCCTCTACCCCACGTGTCATTCCTCAATCCCCCCGAAGCTGTTGCAGCGATTTACTGCTTCCCCTACCCCATATGTTGCTCCCTCAATCCACCCTCGAGGCTAATACAGAGATGTGCTACTGACCCTACCCCATGTGTTGTTCCTCAACTGACCCCTCGATGCTGTTATAGAGATATACTGTTGCCCCTACCGCACGTGCTGTTCCCTCAATAAACCCCGAGAGGCTGTTACAGGGTAGAGAACCACCCCATTTAGACACACAGGATCATTACAATGAGACGGGAGGAAACCATTCTGCCATTCGAAGGAGTTACACGGGTATATAGGATGAAGTCATTGATCTCGTTGAGTACATTAAACAGCCCAAAATGAGGCCATTCAACCTGCCTGAGCTTCTACACAGGAACAGGGAAATTGTCGCTTACAGGGAATAGAGTATAGAGATAAACGTTTATTTTCAAGCTTAAAAGCTGTGACTAGTGTCGTGCCCCAGAGATCCCTGTGGGGTCATCAATGATCAATATTCTGTATCAAAGATTTGTAGCAAGGAGACTGAATGGTTTGAAGGCCAACTAGCTCATCATCAAAATTGTCATTCAATATGACGTCAAATGGAGGGAGTGACTCTTCATTGTGATATAGCTTCTAATTTTCGTGAGCAAGACTTCAGCAGAAATAACATAACTTAGTTGTGTATTTTGGCTGGAAGTATAAATCAATGGTAATCAACTAAAATGGAGAGAGATTTCAGAACTCTGTGATAAAGGCGGTTTCCATGTTCCTGGGACATGAATCATATGAAGTCAGTCTGCAGATGCAGCAAGTGATTTGGAAGATAAGTGGAATGATGTTGTTTCTGGGAAAGGGTATCAGGTTTAATCGCAGGAATGTTTTACTGCATCTGTGCAGGTGATATTGCTGATACCACATCTGATACACTTTGTGCAGTTTTGATCCTCTAAACTAAAAAATAATAATTCTTTTAGAAGATTTTTCAAAGATGTTTCCCTTTACTCATTGCTGGATTTGTTATGGGGATTTATCTGTTTCGATCTTAGATGAAAAATCGTTTTGAACCATCCATGACTTTCTGAGAAGTGTATCAGCTGAATGCAAGTTTTCTCTTGATAAGAACAAAGCGAGAGAATATATTTTAAGAATGAAATGTATTGACAAATACACACATATTAGAAAAGACATCAATCAATATTTACAAATTACACAGACGCATATAAGTGTATCATGAAATTATAAAGCTGGGACATTTTTTTTGCTCATGAAAGGTGCTACGTACAAACACAGCAATGATGCTCCTGCATAGAGTCCAGAATCATCTATTTCAGAGAATGTTCCAGGAGAGCACACATGGCCCAGTTTGGTGTTCAACTGACATTATTTTATGCTCCAACACCGAGAGGAAGAAAAATGTGCCCTGCCTGGGAAGCAGCAGCTGATTGATCCCCCTCTCTTACATTGTTCCACCCGATAGCAAAGTGGGAGACGAAAAAAAACCTTGGATCATCTTAACCAGTTGTGAAACTCTCTGATAAGTCTAAAATCTATCTAACTCCTTCTTAAATACTTTCAGTGATCTAGCTCTCCGATCTCTCTAGAGCAGATAATTCCGGACATTGATTCCCCTCTGTGAGAGGAAAACACTCCCTACACGGACACCATCACCTATTGATATGAACAAGAGATGAACACAGGCGCTCAGGACAGTAGTGATATCAAAGCAGTATTTGACTGAGAATCTCTTTGGGACCACCTACTTATTTGAGCTGAATGTGAATCAGGTGTAACCTGTCTGGCTCTTTCAGAGCATAAAGGAAGATGTTTGTGGTCGGTCTTAATCCTGGGCCATCTCTTTAGGAGATCCTCAGGGTAGCTTCCTCAGCACAAATATCTTCAGCTGCTCCATCAATGTCTTTCCCTATCATAAGACCTGGAGTGAGGATGATGACTGAAGATCACACAATGTTCAGAGCATTTTGACTCCATCAGCTCCTGAACCATTCTGGGTTCATGTGCAGCAAGACCTGGGCAGCATTCCGGTTTGTGCTGTTAAAGTGTCGGTAACGTTCATGTAACCGTGCTGCCTTACACTGCATATTTCCACAGTTAAAAGAGGAGCTCATTCAGCATCTCAAGCTGGTTACACACTGATGTATCAAAACCATTCAGCCAGTGGAAACTATGGAACAAGAAGAGGGACAGCCCATTCAGTCCTCCTGCATGTTGCACATGAAGAGGAGAGGTCTGGTCAGTACATCAATCTGTTAAACAGGAAGAGGCCGAGCCCAGTCAGACCCTTGAACCTGTTCCATAAGACCTGGATGAGGCCATTTATCACCTCGAGACACTTATACACGAACAGGAGGGTGACATTATTGCTCCAACGTGATAAACCAATCGAGCAGAGACTGCACTCATAGACGGATACACGATGTTGTTCATGGCTCCATTACCTGTGGGGCACATGACACTTTAACGTAGTTTGCTGACAGAGAGGAAGGAAGCCAAATGTTTTGCGTCAAGTCTCGAAGATGCATTTCCATCTCTGAGAAGACAACCGCATGTTCTTCATGAAGGTCAGAAGCTGGTGGGAATAGTTAACTGTTTTAGAATGGAGGTATTGTGGCTCCTGTCGGTATTGTGCATATCATGACGTTCAGTGGATGATCACACATCAAATGCACTGTAGTAATGTGTGGAGAGTTTATTCAAAGACTGGTACTCTCTCTCTTTAAATCAACGTGGGAAGTGGGGATTCGGTAGAGAAGTGCCCTCAGAGGCTCTTAAACAATCGAAAATCATCTAACCAGAGTTTAAAAAAAGCAATCCATGGAATTTATCACCATATCAGTGTCTGCTTAGAACAACATGAGTGGCTGTCCATCCTTCTCAATTCAATCAACGTTTTTTCTGTCCCAGCGCTACAAATAAATCTTCACTCACTCTTCGTGGTCCCATCATCCCAGGGATTAGTCTGGTGAAACTCCATTGCACTCTCTCTTTGAGGCAAGGAGATAATTCCTTATAAAGTAGAGAAATTCTGTCCCCAATACCCGACATACTGCCTCACAACACTGTCAGGGTTGATCATAATAGTTATTTCTCCTCACTCGGCATCTCTGATTATTTTTTGTGCTGTAAAAAGTCATTCCCTCGCTAATAAACTGCGAGTGATGTGGAATTTAGAGGTTATTTACATTTGCATGTCAGCATCAAACAAGCTAATGCCAGAGGTGCCAATGGAGATGAGCACTATTGTTAGGGAGAGCCTAAGAAAGAATGCACTTGAAATAAGGAATGGTCACCTACCTGAATGGAAATGTGCTGAAGGAATATGGGAAACAGACAGATAACGGGCCTATCTTTACTTTTGTTCTTCCTTCAAGGTACGTGTGCAGCCCTGGCCAGGGCAGCATGTTATGCCGATCTTGAACTGAGTGGCTGGTTCAGTTGTTCCACAGGACAGTGAAGAGTAAAATGCATTGCTGTGGGTTCGCAGTCCCACAGAGATAACTGACCAGGAAATGATGGCCAATTGCCTTCTCTAAAGGACATGAGGCAAGCAGATGGGCTTTCTATAAATAATGATGATGGTTTCATTTCAATGCCACCAATTTCCTTCATGAGATGCAACAGATTATTAACCTGTGGCTCTAGATTATGAGTGAATGACTTGAGCACCATGCACTGTCTTCCCATCTTACAGATTCTGTGCAGAGAACATTTTAACCATCTCAAGTGCAATTATTTGGTACTGGGCACATGCTTGGAAGGGACTTGAAAGAGGTGAATCCAAATTTAACTAAAGCACAAATGATGGTTTACTCAGAAGTTGCACTGAGGCTGAGCAGGAGACTGGGATATCATGATGGTGGTATTAGACACGATTAGTGATTGGGGGAGGATATTGAAATGTAGTTCTGCGAAGGGCTAGAAGGATTACAGCGTTGTAGAACACTCTGTTTCCTCCTCCTATATTGGTCAGTTTGTTGTAAGTAGCAATTTGCTAATTATAATTTCTCAGGATTGGAATTTTTGATTGGAACTGAAAACGTTGACTTCCAACATTCCAAATTTTTAATAACATGATGAGCAATTCAGGTAAAACTGTTGTAGAAGACAACTGGATTAATTCACCAGGAATACCAACTCCAGCGAGATGGGATAGTAACAAGCTTGAAGAGCCAACAGAATATTATAGATCCGTCAAGCTAATGATTTTCAAGGCTGGGAAAACCAGTGAAGACCATGGGATAAAGTCCAGTCCATTGTTAGAACATTCGAGCCTAATGTTCTCAGATTCTGATCCATTGTTTGAGCATTCCAGTCTAACGTTCTCACGTTCTGATCCATTGTTGGAACATTCTAATCTAATGTTCGCAGATACTGATCCATTGTTGGATCGTTCCAGACTAATGTTCTCAGATTGTGATCTCTTCTCCCCCTCACTTTGGAGCTGCTGATCCATGTTAGTGCTGTTGGTGATACTCCTGCCCATACTGTGGGATAACGTATTGAACAGAGCCGATTTATTATTAAAAGATGGAAACTTTCCACTGGTATAATTACAATCCACGAAGAGTGATATTAATTACAGTTCCTGAACAAATAATTCAAAACGAATGTTGGCGCTGGGCGATCAATTGTGTGAAACCTTTCAATCTGCCTTGGATATGGGAGTAATGCTAGAAGTTTATTGGAACTTAAGTGTGCTTCTCTGTTTAAAAATGGAAACATACATCCTGTGAATACTGCTCAGTCGTTACAATATGAAAAGACATTGGGAGACGTGTTATAGTCCATGATCTGAAGAGAGACTGTGCCTCCGAAAAATTGGGGCTATAACAGACAGACGGCGTGGATATGTTAACACACAATTGTTCCTTGGAGGCTATAGGAACTGCAAATGCTGAAGACTTCAGATTAGATATAGCAAGACAGTGGAAAAGGCACTGTTAGACAGGCGGCATCCGCGGAGCAAGCGAGTCAACATTTTAGGCATACACTTTTTCAGGACTGGGGAAGGGGAAGGGGCCTGAGAGAAAATAACTAGTGGGGTGGGTCTGTGGGAAAAGTAGGCGATAGGTGGGTGAAGTTGAGCGGTGATAGACATGGGTCAGTAGGGGGAGAGGAGCCTACAGGTACGTAGGAAGATGGACAGGTAGGTCCCCTCGAGAGGGCGGATCTGATTCAGAGGGTTGAATCTGGGATCTGGGTGGGAGTGGGGAGATTTGGAAACTGTTGAATCCGATGTTCATGCCTTGTGTTTGTAGGGTCTTGAGGCGGAAGATGTGTTGTTCCCGGCAACATCCTGGTAAATCTCTTTTGAACCCTCTCTAGCTTAATATTCTTCCTGTAACAACTGCACACAGTACTTCAGAAGAGGCTTTATCAATGTCCTGCACCATCTCAGCATGACCTCCCAACTTCTCAACTCAAACGTCTGAGCAATGAAGGCACCTTAAACACCCTGTCTATGTGTGCCACAAGCTTCAAAGAGTGATACTTGCATCCCGGGTCCCTCTTTTCTACCACAATGCCTACGTACTATCGATAATTGTTTGTTTTACTAAAATGCAATGCCTCACATGTATCCAAGTTAAACTCCATCTGCCACACCTTAGCCCAATGAGCGACATTACTGACCTCTCCCCTTCCCCTTCAGGATTAAAACGAAACTCCCCTCGACAGAAGACCGACAGGCACCAGCTTTGGTTTTCCCAAAGACCCAGAGCTAGGTTTGCCCTGCACAGGCAGATGGACGCGTGGGTAAGGAGAAGCTGGAAAGGAAACAGTTATCTTGTAGCAATGAATAATTTTAGGAAGATTAAAACCACGTGTTAGAAGTTGTAATTAGTGACCAATATCTTTTGGCCAGGAGTTGTGCTATTTCCTCACCTCTGGTGTTCAGTATTGATATCTTTTTCGAGATCCTTCATAGTGCAGAGTGTGTTTGCAGCATTTCTTTCCCTAGTGTTGCAGATTACAGATAATAACCATTTAAGATGGAAACTATAGCCAAGTAATGAAAGATGTTCATAGTTTATCTCGATGGCAGCGCATATAAACACATTATCCTATAGTTGAGACTAATATATTTTATTTGTTTAACAATGGGAACTGTTGCCTGTATGTTTCAGTGATGTTAATCATAATTTAATAACTCCATACTGAGCTGAAAGCTGACAATTAAAATATGACCCAAATTCTGGGCCTGCTTTAAGTCATGTGTAGTGTTAGTGTGCCTACCTCTGAGACAGAGCTGTATTCGATTCCAGTCCATGAACGTTTAGTAGTATCCCTACCTCTGGTGCAGATGATCTGGATTCAAGTCCTGCCTGTTATGGAGGTGTGTCACAGCATGTCAGAACAAGCTGATGAACAAATACAGCATAATCATGTTGCAGCTTTAGGTGCCTGTGGCTAAGTAATGGATAGAGCCCCTATTTCTTAGTCTAAACATCTAGGTTCAAATCCAACAGAGAATATTTCATTTTATGTCTGAACACGTGGAAGAAAATTATTTTAGATTTGTGGCTTGATGGAGAAGGAAGAAATGTCAGTATTTAATTTCAGAATTTAGGCCTTGGATGCCTGAAAGCAAAGCCATTCACGTTGATTAGAGTCACATTTGCAACTTCGAGAGCCTTATAAAAGCATATAGTGAATAGTTAAGGCCCAAAACTTACCGATCATATATTTAAGGACGGAAAAGAAAGATTTAAGAGGGACCTAAAGGGCAACTTTTTCATGCAGGTGCTGGTGCGTATACAGATTGAGCAGCCAGAGGAAGTGTTGGAGGCTGGTGCAAATGCAACATTTGAAAAGCATGGGAATATGAATATGAATGGCTTAAAACGATATGGGACAAATGCTGGCAAATGGGACTCGATTACTTCAGAATATCTGGCCGGCTTGGTTGCGTTTCCCTGCTGTACATCTCTACGATTCACTTATTGAATTGATCAAGATCTCTTTGTAGTCTTAGACTGTTAACCATTATACAAACTCTGTCCACTATACAACTAAGATTGATATCATTCGCAAATTTGTAATTATGCCGTCTATAATTTTCATCTAAATCATTTAAACAAATGACAAACAAAATTGGATTCAACACATTTTCCTGAGGATCACTGCTTTTCACAGACACCCTGTTTGAAAAAACAACCCTCCACGACCACCCAGTCTCCTGTCATTAAACAGATTTACACAGAAACATGCACAAACATATACAGACAGCTGGAGACACAGATACAGACATGTCTTGAAGACAGATATAGATTCTTAAAAATTTAAAAATGGATCAACAGTTATAGTGCGAAGGCAAGAGAATTGATTTGAGAAACATGACAGACAAGATCGAACAGGAAAGTAGCCTTGATGGGCCAAATGGCCTAATTTCAACTTTCTAGACTGTATAGCCTTAAGGTATCAGGAATATTTTAACAAGGGTGCAGTGGAGGCTGAATTTGATAAACACTTTCCTGAAGAGTTAATCGGATTATGGGATAGGCTTGTGGTGCTTAATTGTCTACGCCTGTTCATACTTGCTGTGCCCTTATTTCTGAAACGAGGATGTGACTTGCTGTGAGGTTAGCAGACAGTCATTCACCCCTTTGTCCAAATTACACCACACAGGAGGAGGGCATACAACCTTTCTGGTCGGCTACAGAGAAACAGGAACAGTGGAGTCCTCGTTAGCTTCAGGCGTGTCAGAGATGGTGGAAGGAGGGGATATGGAGTTGCATTCTTGATTAAAGGAGGATCACAGCAGCAATCAGAGATTAAATAACTGAAGGACACTCCAGTGAGGCTTCATTAGTGAAGTTAAGTAATAAGAAGTAGATGTTCACGTTTTTGGGGTATTGCTATAGGTTCCCAAATAGTAAACGGGAATTACAGGGAGAAGGGAGACTTACAGGAGTAGTAGTATTGTCATAGTAGAGGTTTTAATTTTCCTAATATTGACTGGGATTGGCATAGAATTAAGCACGTGGATGGGGTGGAACTGGTTAACTGTGTTCAGGAAAGCTTCCTCAGCAGTATGTAGTGTCCAACTCAGGAAGAGGCAAAACTCGAACTACTGTTGGGAAGTAGGGCAGGCCAGGTGACTGAGGTCACGATGGGGGAGCACTTAGGGACGAGTGGCTATAGTTCCATATATTTTAAAATAATTACAGAAAGGCACAAAACTGGTGCACAGGTTAAAGTTCTAAATTGGGGCAAGGTGAATTTTGATGGAATTAGACAGGAGCTTGCAGGGGTTGACTGGATGAGTTTGTTTGTGGGCAAAGGGATCACTGGCAAGTAGGAGGCCTTCAAAAGTGACACAGCTAGAGTTCAAGCAGTTTACTTTCCTGTAAGGGTGAAGGGCAAGTTTGGTAGGAATAGGGAATTCTGAATGATAAGCGATACTGAGGCCTGGGCCAGAAAAAATGAGGCATGGCTCTGGTACAGTCAACTGGGATCAAGGGAATTCCTGGAGGTTTCAGGGAATACTCCAGTTTACTGAGGAAGGGAACAATGAGGGCGAAAAGGCGGAATGGGACAGCCTTGGTTGAGAAGACTGGAGTGACTCCAAAAATTATATGAAGTATAATAAAACGGCATGGTGGCACAGTGGCACAGCGGTTAGCACTGCTGCCTCACAGTGCCAGAGGCCTGGGTTCAATTCCCGCATCAGGCGACTGTCTGTGTGGAGTTTGGACATTCTCCCTGTTTCTGCGTGGGCTTCCTCCGGGTGCTCCTGCTTCCTCGCACAGTCCAAAGCTGTGCAGGTTAGGTGAATTGGCCTTGCTAAATTGCCCGTAGTGTTAGGTGAAGCGGCAAATGTAGGGGAATGGGTCTGGGTGGGTTGCGCTTCACCGGGTTGGTGTGGACTTGTTGGGCTGAAGGGGCTGTTTCCACACTGGAAGTAATCTAATCTAAAGAAAGAATAATAACAGAGAGAATAGGACCCTTCAGGGACGAAGATGGACATGAATGTGTAGAACAGCATCTGTGTGAAAAGTCTTAATGAATATTTCTTCACCTGTTTGCCGTGAAGGAAGACTTGAGAATGTGGGGAAGTTCACACTCATATCATGGGGACAGTCTACATGCCAGAATAGATGTGTGGGATGTACTCGAATGCATGAAGGTGGATAAATCTCTTGGTTCCGACCAGATATGTTCAAAAACTCTGCAAGAGGCTAGAGAAGAAATTAGAGGGATCCTAACTGCTATTTTTGCAGCATCATTACCGACTGGTGAGCTCTGAGAAGCTGGGCAGGGACCGAATGCTGTGCCCTTATTCAAGAAGGGAAGAAAAGAAAAGCCTCAGATCTGTAGACCAATCCGCCTAACATATGTGGTCGATATGTTTCTTGAGAAGTTTCTGAGCGATAAGAGATACTTGCAATTGTAAAGACAGGATTTGAATTGGAATGGTCGACATGGCAAGTGGGAGATCATGCCTCATAAATTTGTTAAGAGTCCTTTGATGAACTGACCGGAAGATTGGCGAGTGCAGGTTGGTAGATGTAATCTATATGGATTTCAGTAAGGTGTTTGGTAAGTTTGCACATGGTAGGCTACTTTGAAACGTTAAATCGCATGCAATTCAGGGGAGCAAACAAATTGAATGTACAATTGGCTTTATGGTAAGAAGCAGAGTAATAGTCGAAGGCTGAATGTTGGACATGGGCCAATGATTAATGGAGTGCCTCAACAGTCAGTGCCGGAACCATTGCTGTTTGCTGTCGATATCAATGATTTGGATGAGAATGCCCAAGGCATGATTAATAAGTTTGCTGATGAAACTAAAATATATGGTATCGCAGACAGTGAGGAAGGATTTTAGAAATTGAAGCAGGACCTTGGTCTGTTGGGGAAGAGGGCCGAGGAACGAAAAATGGAGTTTAATATAGGTACGTGCGAGGTTTTGCAATTTGGAAAGGCAAATCAAGGTAGAAGATTCATAGTGAATGGCAGGTCCTTAAGGAGTGTAGTGGAACAGATGGACCCTGGACATCAGGAGCATGGTTCTTTGAAAGCGGAGTCACAGGTTGACAGTGCAGCGAAGAAAGCTATTGGCACACTGGCCGTCATCAATCAGGGAATTGAGTATAGAGTTGGGAAGTCATGTTGTTGTTATACATGATATAGCGAGGCAGCAACTGTGTTGTGTTTAGTTTTGATCACTTTGCTATAGGAAGAATGTTATTAAACTGGAAAGGGAGCAACAAAATTGGCAAGGATGTTGCCACAAATCTATTGTCTGAATTACAGGGAGATGTTGGATAATGTTGGACTTTGTTCTTTACAGCGTCGGAGATGGAGGGTGTACCTTCAAGAGGAGTACAAGATCATGAGAGGCATGGATAGGGTGAATGGACTCAGTCTATTTCCCAGGTTTGGTGGATCGAGGACTACAGGACATCAGTTTAGGGTGAGAGCGCAAGGAATAAAATGGAACCTGAGGGGCAACTATTTTACACAGAGAGTTTTACGCATATAGAATGAGCTACCAGCAGAAGTGGTTGAAGCGGGTACATTAACAAAGTGTAAACGGCATTTGGGCAAAAACATGGATCAGAAAGGTTTGGAAAGATATCGGCCAAGTGCAGGGTAATGGGGTAAGCATAGATGCATGTTTTGGTCGGCATAAACCAATTTAGGCAAAAAGGCTTATTTCCATCTTGTTGGTCTCTATGCCTCTCTAAGTAATATTTGTGCCAAACTCTGATTTTTCCTTTTGTGTTGTGTTCAAATAATATTTGATCACAGCAGAGATTTTGCTTTTCAGTCTGTTATCAAACCTACGCGTATGTTCGTGTCTGTGTCTGTCTGTGTGTGTGCTCGTGCATGTGTGTGCACGCATGTGTGTGTGTTTGCATCGTGTCTGTGTGTGTGTGTGTGTCACATGGAATCCAGGGAAAGCGAACCACTTGCTGACAAAATTGGCTTGAAGGTAACGGAGGTTTTAGAGACTGTGGCCTGTGGACAATGGTGTGCTGAAAGAATCAGTGTTGAGCTCACTGCTTTTCAATATACACACACATATAGATTGGAGGCATGGTTAGTAAGTTTACAGATAACATCAACAAAGTGGTGCAGCAGACAGGGAAGAAGATTATCTCGAGCGCAACAGCACCATTGACCATCAAAGGGCGAAGGACTGGCAGATGAAGTTCAATGTAAATCTTTGTGAGTTTTTGCATTTTGGTAAGTTACAGCAGAGTAGTACCCTGGAGAATGTTACCGAACAAAGAGACCTACGGGTGCAGGTTCACAGTTCCTTGAAAGTGGAGTCGTAGGTAATCAGGGTGGTGAACAATGCACTTGCCTGTATCATTCAGAGTATTGAATACTGGTGTCAGCATGGCATGTTGCACCCGAACATGATGCTGTTGATGCCACTTTAAGAATATTGCGTACAATTCAGTTGGCTCTGTTGAAGGGCGAATGCTGTTAAGCTTCATAATGTGCAAAAAGTATTTACAAGGATTTCTGGAACTGAAGGGTTTCACCTACAGGGAGAATGCGAATAGGTTGAGGCTTCACCCGCTAACTGTCGATGGGTGAGCAGTGACATGGCAGAAGTTTATAAAATCATGAGGGGCATTGATAGTCTGAATGCCCAAGGTCTTTTTTCCCAGGATGGGGAGTTGAGACGAGACGGAATAGGTTGAAGGTGAGAGCAGAAAGGTGTAGAAGGGACTTTTGGGGCAACTTCTTCATGCAGAGGCTGATGCGTGTATGGAAAGTGCTGTCAGAGGAAGTGGTGAAATTGGGTACAATTACTCGGTTAAAACATATCTGGATGTGTACATAAATAGGAATGGTTCAGAGGGATATGGGCCAAATAATGACAAATGCGACTAGAACAGATTAGGATGTCTGGGTGGCATGGTCAATTTGGACAAAAGGGTCTGTTTCCATTTTATATGACTCTCTGATACTATAAGAGGTGTGAGGAGACATTCTAAAGGATCCTTGCGAGTGGAAATTCTCTTCCCAAGAATTTTGTGGTGGCTCTCTGTGCATGTATTCAAAGCTGAGTTAGTTAGTAATTTGACAAAGAAGTGAGTCACGGATAATGGGATACAGACAGGAAAGTAGGGTTGAGACCAAAACCTGACCAGCCACAATTTTAGTGCCTATTTCAGAAGGCGCAAAGTCTCTAATGACCCATTCCTGCTCTTTAGTCCCATGTTCCTAAGTTAGTTTCAACCCAGCAAACCTGCTAGAGGTCACTTACTGCTATCAGCTGGTGCACAGGAACAGAGGCCACCATTCAGCCCCTCAATACTGTCACACATGGTTCGTGAGATTTTGAAAATGTAGTTTGAAAACACAGGCTGGGTATGAAAGAGACACCTCATCACTCTTTACAGAGCTACCCGTCGCTGCAACTTGTGCTTCATTTGTTGGTCATGTTGTAGACCCAGATTCACTGTGCATACAGCCTCCAAACCTCACGCAAAGATGGCTCACAAAATCCTGCGGAGTCCCTGACTGTAACATTCCATAACAGACCTTTCCGGGACAATAACATCCACTAAAGTTCAAATAAAAGAATGTGAGATCATCTGAAACAGGACAGGTCATTCACTCCCCAATCATGCCTTGCCCTTCAGTAATATCATGGCTGGTCCGCTCTAGGCCTCAAGTCCTCTTTCATGCTCAAATTGTCATACCCCTCAACTCTATGACAAGTCAAAATCCATCTACCGCCTCTTTAAATGCTGACATATAACATAGAGCATAGGACATAGAACAGTACATCACAGGCCCTTCGCCCCTCAATGTTGTGCCCACCTTTTAAACCACTCTGAGATCAGACTAACATCCATATTTCTGCACACAATCTTCCATGTGCGTATCCAAGAGTCCCTTAGATGTCCCTCACATATCTGACTCTAGTACTATTGCTGGCAATGCATCCCACACACTCAGCACTTTCTGTGTAAGGAACCTACCTCTGACATCTCTCATAATCCTTCCTCCAATCACCTTAATATTACGACCCCTCGAGATTGCCATTTCTGACTTGGGGAAAAAGTTCTTTGTCTATTCACTCTCTCTCTGTCTCTCATCATTTTGCACACCTCCATTATGTCATTGCCAAACTTTCTTCGCTCTAATGATAAAAGCTTTAGCTCCCTTAACCTTTCTTCATAAGATCTGCCTTCCAGACCAGGAACCATCTTGGTAAATTTCTTCTGCAGCCTTTCTAAATCTTCCATATCCTCCTATAATGGGGTGATGGGAACTGAACACAATGTACCAAGTGCGGTCTAACCAGACTCTATAGAGCTGCAGCATAAACTCGCGATTCTTAACCCCAATCCCCCTGTTAATGAAAGCTAACACACCATATGCCTTCTTAACAACCCTACAAATTTGTATAATAACTTTGGGGGATCTGTAGACATGGGCCCAAAGATCCCTATGTTCCTCCACACTGCCAAGAATCCTCCATTTAATTCTGTATTCTGCATTCACATTTGAGCTTGAAATATGAATCACTTCACACTTTTCCAGGTTGAACTCCATCTGTCAATTCTCAGCCCTGCTGATCATCCTACGAATGGCCATTTGTAACCTAAAACAGCCTTCCACACTATATACCACTCCACCAATCTTCATGTCAACGGCAAACTTACTAATACACTCTTCAATTTCCTCATCCAAATTAGTTTTAAAAATAAAAAAAAGACAGAGGTCCCAGAACCGAACCCTGTGGGACACCACTGGTCTCTTGCGGTGATCTAGATCCCCTAAGACTCTGTTTAAGAGAATTCGTGATATTCATTACACTCTATTTGAAGAAAACATTCTCTGCTTGTGCACCACCTATTGATATGAAAATAGAGGGAACTCAGGTACATGGGTAAGAGGGACTTGCCCTGAACTCAAGGCAATATTTGACTGAGGAGGACATCAATGAGCTTGGGCGATATTGCACATAATAAGAATCAATTATGACCTCTCCACTAGTTGGAGTCATTCAAAACACAAGGGAAGTTGTTTACCATGGGTGGGCATCAATAATCTCAGCCCTGAGACATCACTGCAGGAGAACCTTTGTGTAGATTCATCAGCCCAGGCATCTCCAATTTGTCATCATTGAATGCCCGAAAGCAGGTCATTCAGCACATTTAGTCCTCACTGATCAGATCTCATTGAATACAGGGAGAACTAGCCATTTGGATACAGAACTGTTTCAAAGGTAGAAGACAGAGTGTGGTGGTGGAGGGTTGTTTTTCAGACTAGAGGCCTGTGACCAGAGGAGTGCCACAAGGATCGGTGCTGAGTTCTCTACTTTGTCATTTACATAAATGATTTGGATCCGAGCATAAGAGGTACAATTCGTAAGTTTGCAAATGACACCAAAATTGGAGGTGTAATGCACAGCGAAGAGGTTTACCTCAGATTACAACAGGATCTGGACCAGATGTGCCAATGGGCTGTGAAGTGGCAGATGGAGTTTAATTCAGATAAATGTGAGGTGCTGCATTTTGGGAAAGCAAACCTCAGTTGGACTTATGCGTTTAATGGTAAGGTCCTAGGGAGTGTTGCTGAACAAATGGACCTTGGAGTGTAGGTTCGGAGCTCCTTGAAAGTGGAGTCGCAGGTAGATAGGATAGTGAAGAAGGTGTTTGGTATGCTTTCCTTTTTTGGTCAGAGTATTGAATACAGGAGTTGGGAGGTCATGTTGCGGCTGTACATGACATTGGTTAGGGTTATATTGGAATATTGCGTGCAATTCTGGTCTCCTTCCTATCAGAAAGATGTTGTGAAACTTGAAAGTGCTCGGAAGATTTACAAGGATGTTGCTAGGCTTGGAGGATTTGAGCTAAAGGGAGAGGCTAAAGAGGGTGGGGCTGTTTTTCCCTGGAGCGTCGGAGGCTGAGGGGTGACCGTAGAGAGGTTTACAAAATTATGAGGTGCCTGGATAGATAAATAGACAAAGTCTTTTCCCTCGGGTCGGGGTGTCCAGAACTAGAGGGCATAGGTTTAGGTTGAGAGGGGAAATATGTAAAAGTGACCTAAGGGGCAACTTTTTCATGCAGAGCATGGTACTTTTATGGAATGTGCTGCTAGATGAAGTGGTGGAGGCTGGTACAATTGCAACATTTGAGATGCATTTGGATGGGTATATGAATAGGCAGGGTTTGGAGGGATATGGGCCGGGTGGTGAAAGGTGGGACTAGATTGGGTTGGGAGATCTGGTCGGCATGGACGGGTTGGACGGAAGGGTCTTTTTCTATGCTGTACATCTCTATGACTGGTTGGCTCGAAGTGTCTGTTTCTGTCCTATATGACTCTATAAGTCTTTTACTAGCTGTATTGCCATTTCCCTGAAAACTCTGAGACAGGTCTCATTTGGTGCAGCAATTGCCAACCTTCAAGTCAATTAGATTTTTTGAGTAAGTTCTCTTTATTAATTCTAATCATGCACAGTTTCTTATTAACACCATTCAGTCTGTCCCACTGGATTTCTGGAAGATTTTTGTTACCTTCCATTGTGGAGTCAGCACGAAGGTATTACCCTCAGCTGGAGACAGGGATGGATTCCGTCACTGTGTGAATACGCTGTAGCACTTCAATTGGGGGATGATGGAAGTGACAGCCATTCCTGCTGAAAGAGTTTTAGAATCAAAAGAGTTCAATGAAACTGTCGCTTCCTGGTCACTGACAGCATAGTCCTCTCCCTCGTGCGAAGTTACAGGTTATGCTGAAACAGTTGACATAAAGCTGTGACCACCACATTTTAGATCCAACTGACTTCACTTTTTGCACCTGGTTTAGGTCCAGGACGAGGTAAGAAAAAGTTTGCGATCAAAATATGTGAAACGAGAAGAGTTGCCAGAAGAGAATTGGAACTGGAAAGGTGTGGATGATGGTTTATTTGGAAACAGCGTTGAGGCAGAAGTGAAGACTGGCGATATTGTGAAGGCGGTAGTGGACAGGTGTTGTGGTAGGTGGAATATTGAGACAGAAATGAGCTCAGGACGAAATGAGGTAATCGTGGTTATGAACACTTCTGTTTCTCCTTGGATGTTTGTAAGTGAAGGATATGAAATTCATGGAATGGAAATGGATTTTGTGATTGACAGCGAAGACAATAGTTTGGATCTTTGACAAATATACATTACAGAGAAACGATGACATTCACAGCGGTTTAGAAACTTAGTAAATGGGCAGAGATAGGCTCACCAGGAACACTAACAATAGCGAGGATGGGGTAGTAACGTTCCTGAATAATCATCAGTACACAGAACCAATCGAGGTTTTGTTACTATATTGAAGTCTCGTCACCACAACAACTTCCCATATAAAAACTGTCTGTGCGCACAACAACCCTGAACATACACAAGAAATACGGATTTCTCAGGATTTTACTCTCACAGCACTTTCAATTTACCGTTTAGACAATGCAATTCAATAATTTGTTTGTAAAGATGCAAACATCTTATTGCACAGTTTGCATGCCTTGTCTTTTTAAGATTTTTTTGCCTTCGCCGAAAACTAATTCTTCTGTTTCAAATTGACCTGTTTATTGGGATTCACGGGTCAGACACAATATGTATTTTTCATGGGTTAAGAAACATAATGGAATTGAAGACAATGGCTGTGGAGACTGATGAGGCGTAAAGTGACATCCCCCCAATCCCCAGTGTCTTGTTGATAGACAGAATTAAATAAAATATAGAGAAATAAACAGAATATATTCGGAAGAAGGAATGGCAAGTGAGAGTGTAAACAAAACAGGATCATTTGAAATAGAATGGTCGAACAATGATTGACGTGTGTGTGTGTGTACGCGTGCATGCGCAGATTGATAAGATTGTTCATATGTGTGCAACATATTCAGAATGAACAGGAGAGACATGGTTAACACAAATGATGCATGTTCTGTACAAAACTAATAAAAAATAATGTTATCTAATCTTCAGCTTAGATGTTATGTTCACCTTCTCTCAACGCACCCTCTACCTCCTTCCCCTTTCCCCTTTCCCTGATCTAATCTTTCATTCTTATCAGGATGTATGTTAATAATTCCTGCTTTTGGTGTTCCAACTTATTTCAATTAATCCATTTTCTACCAGGAACCATATACATTGGCCTGCTGGGTTCTGTCAACAGCTGGTACCTGTCATATTGATGGAGATAAACTTTCTTGCATCAGACCCAGCATTTCAACATATTAATCTGTTGCACATACACTGTACAAAGAATCACAGCACACAGGAATTGTCAAACCAAATACCGAAGCACATCTACTTCTATCAAGCATGTAGACATCTCTATTTTTACATCTCCACGTCTATATTCTCGCTCTCTCTCTGTCTTTCCATCTTGTTAATAAATCCTCCAATCGTTCTTCGTGTCCCATATTTCAAACCTCCCTCCTTCAGTTTACACCTACTGCTCACTTTTGGATGAGATAGCTTGTAATTGAGGAATGTGACGAAAAAAGATATGAGGGAGCAATTGGAAAGAGTTTGTTGAAACGGGAGATAATCAAGGGAAGATGGTGAAGCAGCAATGACAGGAGTTTCTGGAGATAATTCAGCATCACTTCAGAAATTCATCCCAAGTAAGTAGAAAGATTTTCAGCGTATGTCAAGGCAGCCGTGCGTGATAACGAACTCAGGGACAGTATAAAAGCAAAGAAAATGCACACAATTTGGTGAAGATTTTTGGAAACCCAGAGGATGACGAAACCTACAAATTCCACTAATGATAACGAATAACAGCAAATGGGAGGAAAGGGTGAAATATGATATTACGTTTGTTAATCACGTTAAAGAATGTTGCAAGAGACTTTTTGATATATAACAAGGGGAAGACAGGGAGTGAAGAACAAATAAAGGACTGTTGTAAAATGAGACTTGAATATTTATGGGAAGAAAAGAGGAATTGAATGGGTACTTTGCATCAGTTTTCACGCTGGAAGACACCAGCAAAATGCCAGAGCTTCAAGAGAGTCAATGGAAAGAGGTGAATATAGCGTCAAAAACTAAGGAGAAGATGCTGGGAAAGGTGAAGTTGGATCAATCACCGAGACCACTTGGACTACACCTCATATATCTAAAGAGAGACCGAAGGTGATTGTGGAGGCATTGCTTGTGATCTTTCAAGAAACTTTGGAGTGAGGGAGAACTGGTAAATGTAAACACACCTTTTAAGGAGAGAGAAGACAGGAAATTATAAAGGGTCTGGCAAGTTTAAACTATTGTATAGAAGTACTTAATGGATCCTTGGGCTTATGAATAGACGTGTGGAGTATAAGAACAAGGAAGTTGTGAAGTATATTGGGCTTGGTTTGATTAAGCTACAGCATATCGAGAGTTACATTTTCAATGTTATTGCAAACAGCAGACTTGAAAGTACAGTTGAAACAAAGGTAATCATTTCAAAGCAGACAGGAACATTAGTGACAGAGATATTGTTTACTTGACCCTGTAGTGAGAATATTGATATTAGCTTGTCAGTAAAACGACTAAAAAAATGTACAAAATGCACAATAGAATTTGTTGCTCCGGAGGTCTCAACGTGCAACTATGCAGCCAATACATACGAAGCTGACAAAGCACTGCTGGTCAGACATCCGAGGAACAGGAAAGGCCACGTTTCAGACTGAAAGAATTCATCAGGATAGGGGCAGAGAAAGAGGAGCAAGGAAGTAAATAAAGGGAAGGGCTTGAGGCTGATGAAGAGTTGGTGTGATGGCGAGAGGGAATGAAAATAGTGGGATATTGTGATTGGTCAGGGGGAAGGGTGAAGCGGATATGCGAATGGGAAGATGGATAGCTTAGTTAAGTCAGAGAAGGTGGACATAGGATAACGCTGTGGGTGGAGAGACTTTGAAACCATTGAAGTCAATATTGAGACCATTGAGCTGTAAACTCTCAAGCTGAAATATCAGGTTGTGTTCCCCAGTTTCTGTTTGGCCTCCCGCTGACAATGGAGGACGCCAAGGATGGATCTATCGCCGGATGAGCACGGGTGGGGGGAATGTTGAATTAATTGAAATGGACGGCAACTGAAATGTTGTGTTGGTTTAAGCGTGCAGAGAGCAGATGCTCCATGAATATTTCCCCGAGCATCCCTCTACCTGACAGAGAGGCGACCACATCGGAAGTTGGAGACGAGCTTGGGTATGGCGGTGGTCATGATCAAGTCCTGTACGGAGCATCAGTGCTCTGCACGCAACAACCAACCCGACGTTCCAGTTACCATCTATTTTAATTCCCCCTCCAACCCATATGGCGACATTCCCATCCTGTCAGAGGAACTCCACCTGAGAGTTAAAAATTGAGCTGATAGACGAATAGCCTCAATATTGACAGCAGCAGCTTCAAATTCCCTCCGTATGCAACCTTAACCCATTTCCGTACACCCTGGCCAGAGCCACCTATCCATATTTTCACTCATATATCCGCTCCACCCTTCCCACTGTCCAATCACAGTAACCCCATACCTGCATGTACCTACCACCATCATACTACCCTTCACCCATCCATATTCCATGACTCCATTTCTGGGCTCCCCTCCCCCTCGCCAGTCCTGACGAAAGTTCCAAGATCAAAATATTGCCTTTGTTGCTCCTCTGCGTCTGTCTGGTCTGCTGTGTTTATCCAGCTCCAAGTTTATTAACTCTGTCCTCCCGCACACGTAGTACTTACTCTCTCCAAGTTATGGAACAATGTAGTCTAGACATAAGAAGAAATAAATTTGGACATTTGAAACCATCGGGGACTCTTTCCTCATTTCTTAACAACCCAACACACACATTCGAGATGAAACAGCATTTCACTTGTTCCCTTTCAATCCAATCTCTTTTCGTTGCTGTTCACAATGCAGTCTCCTTTACATTGGGGAGACCAAACAGAGACGGCATGGAGGAACACTCTCACTCTGTCTGTAGGACTGATCCTGATCCTCTCATCGCTTCACAATTCAATAACCTACCTTGCTGTCATGCTAACATTTCGGTCCTGGGTTGCTGCAATGTTCCAATGAAGCAACACCCAAGCTCGAGTAATACCTCATTTTACATTTTTGTGCGTTACAGCCTGAAGGAATTAATATTCAATTCCATAACTTCACAGTCTCATGCCATTATGGCTGTTCTCCAATCTTCATACATTCCTTCTCCTGGAATCCCAATGAACTTGACTTGTTTGTGAATCGCTGGTCTTGCACTCAATTCAGGAACCCAATCCCCCCTTCACAATCTAATTCATAGTTATTTTACATTTGCTCTATTTTACTATAACCAAAGGTCCATTCGTCAGTGGCATTGCGCCTCCATACCGTCTGTTTCGTGTCACCCCTCCTCTACCTCGGTCAAGGGATTAAAAAGCTCATTTTCCAATCCTTTAATGTTTTCCAGAAGTGCCACAAGGGACTTGATACACTGTCTCCGCAGATGCTGCCAGATCTGTTGTATTTCACCAGACATGAACAACACATTTTCAATTAAACAAATAAACGTAAATACTGGAAATCTGAAACCAGAATAAAAAAAGAAACTGAGCCTTGAAGAATGTTGACTCGACCCAAATTATTAACTCTACTTTCACTCCATTTATGCTGCCAGATATGCGGAACTTCTCCAGCAATTTCTGTTTTTCAACACGTTTCAAAAACATATGTCAACGTTGCTAAAACCTCTCATCCAACCTGGAGCACTACATATTGGGAAGTGAAAGATAACACAAGATGCACAATTTCCGTGGTTATGAAACGATGTATGGCCGGTATCACTGACACTACAGTGCTCTGACTCTTAGTCAGGGAGAGAAACAGAGAGCAATGCATTCGCTTGAAACGCAGAAGGTAGCACATACTGGAAAGGAAAGGATTCAGATGAATATGTTAAAGGGTGTTGAGGAATGAGACAAATTAAAAGTGTGAAACCATTGAGAGCCCCTCAGTGGAATGAGAATATAAAATTGAATGTGTACCTCATCAGAAACTAAAGTCGGCCACTGAGTACACGGCTGATTGGTGAATGGGACTTGGTGTGAACTGAGGGACAGGCAGCAGAACTGTATTGGAGATATTGCAGCTCACACCGTGTGTTCCATGTGGTGCTGCAAACCACAGCAACAACAGAAGCAGAATTATATTTAACTATGAAATGCAACTTCTTGCCCGGGATAATCCCTCTATCTACCATTATCAGTAAGCTGATCTGCGGTTCAAAGACGAGTGTGGGTTTAAATGCCAGGGTGAGAACCATGTGAACCGAAAACTGATGGCAAACCATAATGCTACCGCACTTGACTGGTTACATTCCAAACTGTAGAACTAATATCTGATCAAGAGGGCGCAATGATCCCAAGACCAACAGATCAGTTCGAAGCTATGCAGTCCTGCCACATCCAGTCATAAATGGATTAGACAACTCACTGCAGGAGAGTGTCAAACACATGTCACCCTTTCCGAAATAATGGAATAGACCTGCACATGAGTGCAAAAGGTAAGGAAGTGGTATCTACACCATATTAAGCCTGAAGTGTTGAGTCTAAGATCCACGTCAACTCGTCAGGATGCCCACAGAATCACAGATAGCAGTTTTCAAACAATCTTATTCGCTGTATGTGACACGGAGAAATATCTGAACACAGTAGATGCGATATAGGCAATGTCCAACAAACCATATCTTTGTGGAAGCTGTTTCATTGCAGTTCCAATTCTGATATCTTCTCCAATGTGGCAAGTTACTATGACAGGTTCCTGGTATTTGCCATAGTGTTTCGGGTAACGCAACCACACAAATATATGACTACCCAGAAGTCCTTGACTCCTCCCCCGCACCTCTCAGCAAATGGAGGCCCGAATCCCGGCGTAAGTCCCTTTAAATGCGGGAAAACTCACCCTTTCCGGCAGTGCTCGATTCACCTCTCCTTCTATCCTCGCCACTCTCGTAAATTGGTATTCTGAAGCAGTGAGTGGTTAAAGTTAAAAATTGTCAGGGCATGGTGTCAGGGATCAGCTCGTGGCCAAAGGCATCACGAAAGTTGTGATTCGTCTGTTTCAAGCACCACCTGCAAGTTCCCCTCCAAGCCACTCACTACCATGAGTTGGAAATATACTGCTGTTCCTTCACAGTCATTGGGTCAAAATCCTGGAATTCCTTCCCAACCGGTATTATGAGTCAAGTAACTGCAAGTGGACTGCAGCAATTCAAGAATGCAGCTCACCACCACTTTCTCAAGAGTAAATAGGGGTGGACTATCAATGCTGGCCAGCCAGCGATGCCCACGTCCCAGAAATTAATGCAAATAAAATATATTGACCAGGAATTGGATGAAATCTCAGGAAGGAAAGGAATTTGTAAACATAATAGACGAAAAGGACCTC